>NC_043013.1:837595-907595 GCF_006345805.1 Octopus sinensis | reverse complement strand
ATATATATACATCATATATATATATATGATGATGATGAAAAAATAACAAGATGCTTCAAAATGTTTTCTTACTCGCAAAACTAGTTGCAATCGAAGTTTTGATGTTGATGTTGAGTCGCCTCCCTTCATATCAAACAACTGGTCTATTGTCATGTCTGTTGCAGAAAGGAGGTTTTTCAAAAGTATTTTGCACTCTCCGATCAGTTTGCTAGTATTCTTATCATATACCTGTAATTAAACAGAATTTAATTGCGGCTGTCATTAAAACTGCATGGAAAATTTATAACAGTATAGCACAGACATTTATGTAGGATATATATATATCTCTAGGCAATTGTACACACACAAAATATGATTTCAACATAATATAACAAAACTATATTTTTTGTTGCTATTGTCAGTCCAACAGAATCAAATGCTGGCTTATTCAAAGTCGCTCTCTATAAATCCATTCCGCAGTGATATTTACAATATTGCTGACCAGGATTTGAAGATATCAGTGCCAGAAATATTTCATTATCAAATCTACTTCTCTCCGAAATATCTGGTCTTAGCTGCAGGACCCACTGGTTGGTGCAGGCTGAAATAAGGAACTAAAAGCTCATTACAGAATAAGGATAGTTACTTTCTTTTTACCTTCAGAAGATGGTCAGCATGATTGCAAAAAGGTAATGCTATTGGGACCTTCACATCTAACTACGAAACTGCATTCTTTCTGTCATCTCTTTTCATTGGTTTTTTCCCTTCATTTCTTAAAATACTTCTACCACTTTCTAAACACAGAAAATTTTCCGAAGGTGTATGGCTTAGTGCTTAGGATGTTGCACTTACAATTGCTAGATCATGGGTTCAAGTGCCAGACTAGGTAGCACATTGTGTTCTTGAGCAAAACACTTTGTTTCATGTTGCTCCAGTCCACTCAGCTGCAAATGGGTCCCCCTGTGATGGAATAGTTTTCCAATCAGTGGGGAATGTTGGCTTACTCTATTAGCCAGTTGGGGTGGCATCATTAGAAAGCTAAAACAAAACAAAGCCTATTGTGACCAGTGTAACAATATCTGAGAGTCTGGTCGATACTGTGATGATAAAAGATGAAGGAATTCAGACACAACCGTGTGGCAATAGAAACATTAAGATACACAGGGATAGTTTCTATGAAACACTTCTGATCAAAATTCTTAATACTCTTCAAATTTACAATATTGAGATCAATATCAAAAGGTTTTAGTAAATACCAAACGACCTGTTCTAATTATCATAAAAGACACTTACCAAGGCAGTGAGATCTTGAAAGTAAGGATCATGAACAAGAAATCTGAAATTCTCTGCCCATTTGGGATTAATTGTGGAGGTCTGTATGTTAGTCTTTTCTTTCTGTTGGCCCAACACCAATTCAACATACGGGCTTGGTTCCATTAATGATTTCTTCGATTTCTAAATAAAACAAATATAAACAAATATTTCAACAGTTACTTCTGACTATTGATGTCAGTTAGAGTGTGGAAGCAAAGTCTAGAATCAAAGAGCCTTAGGGTTAACCTGGCAAAAGCCAAAGTCTTAGTAAGTAGGAAGGCTGACAAATCACAAACCCCTTCTCGATCTGTAAAAAAAAAAGATATGAGTGGAAACTCCATACAGAGTACCTGGTGTAAGCTATGGACTCATAAAAGGTGCAGAAATATCAAAGGAAAGTTAACTGGAAAGACAGATTTTGTGTGTGGCAGATGCACAGGGGCAATAAACACTGAAGATATATAGAAAACAGATTCCATCACATGCCAGGGGAAAAAACTAGAAGGATAGCTTCTGCTACATAGGTGACCAAGTTTGTAGTGGGGGTGGATGCTCTGAGAGTGTAGTGGCTAGAATAAGAATAACCTGGGCAAAGTTCAGAGAGCTCCTACCTCTGCTGGTAACTAAGGGCCTCTCACTCAAGATGAAAGGTACACTGTATGATGAATGCGTGCGAACTGCCATACTACACGGCAGTGAAACATGGGCCATGATTGCTGAGGACATGCACAGGCTTGAAAGAAATGAAGCTAGTATGATCTGCTGGGTGTGTAATGTCAGTGTGTATACACGACAGAGTGTGAATGCCCTGAGAGAAAAGTTGGACATAAAAAGCAGCAGATGTGGTGTGCTGGTATGGTCATGTGTTACATATGGATGAGGACAGCTGTGTGAGGTAGTACCACACCCTAACTGTAGAAGGAATCTGAGGTAGAGGTAGACCCAGGAAGACATGGGATGAGGTGGTCAAGCATGACCTTTGAATGTTCAACCTCACAAAGGCAATGACAGGAGACAGACCTTTGGAGATATGCTGTGATTTTATAAGACCCAACAACTAAAGTGAGATCGCAGCCATGGCCAATGCCAGTGTTGCATGTCCGGCCCATTTAAGAGTACCCTTGATGCATCGGGCAATATGATATGCTTGAGAGGACCTGTTGAGTCAAGCAGCACCAAAATCACAACTGTGGACAGTGCCATCTGACTGGCTCCCGTTCCAGTGGCACATAAACTGCATCGTCCGAATGTGGTTGATGCCAGTGTCGCTTGACTGGCTCCCCTGTCAGTGGCACGTAAAAAGCACCATCTGAACGTGGTCGATGCCATGTCCCTGTGACTGGCTCCTGTACCGGTGGCACGTAAAAAGTACCATCCGAACATGGTTGATGCCAGGTCCCCCTGACTGGCTCACATGCTGGTCGTACATAAAAGCACCGTCCAAACATGGCTGATGCCAGTGCACCCTGACTGGCTCCTGTGACAGAGTAATCTGAATGCTAAACAGTTAAACACTACAATATTTTCAATTGGTTTCTTTCTCTGAATGGATTATTTACGTGGAGAGAAACATACATACTTATGTGACACACACACACACGCACACAAACACCTGAAACCTAATAATCAACTTACAGGTAAATCTTTGGCAGAATCAACACATGCCATCAAGATACAGCTTGATAAATTTTCTGAGTTGTTTGATTCACTCTTCATCTGTTTCAAAGCCTGGAAAAAAAAATACAAATATTAGAGTATCGTTCTTTAAAAAGAAAAAGATTTCATATAGAGAATAAGTTACCATTGAATAGTTTGGGGTTTAAAGTGGGGCTTAAAATTAATGTTTGTTCACTATGTCTTGTATGTTGATGTTGAAAATAATGGAAAGTACACAGGGTACATATTGAATGATAAACAATAAAAGTACCTCTGACTTATTATTACTGCTAATTATCCTCATGATATTGATATTTGATAGACACAGATTTTATTGAACAATAATTTCTCTCTTCCAGTTTTTAAATTCAATTTCCAAGACTACTTTTTATATTAATTTATTGGTTTCAGACATTTGACTGTGGCCATGCTGGAGCACCACCTTTAGTCATACAAATTGACTCTGGGATTTATTCTTTGTAAGCCTAGTACTTATTCTATCAGTCTCTTTTGCTGAACCACTAAGTTACGGGGACATAAACACACCAACATCGGTTGTCAAGCAATAAAGGGGGGACAAATACAGATACACAAACATATACATTCATATATATATATATATATACAATGAGCTTCTTTCAGTTTCTGTCTACCAAATCCACTCACAAGGCTTTGGTCAGCCTGAGGCTATAGTAGAAGACACTTGCACAAGGTGCCATGCAGTGAGACTGAACCCAGGACCATGTGGTTGGTAAGCAAGGTACTTACCACACAGCCACTTCTGTACCTACAATTTGCTTTTCAGCTAAAACTATTTTAATTTAATTACTATGATCTGAATGGGGGAGGGGGGAGCTTTTAATTCTTGCAGGCTCTGGCAGGTGAGTACGGTTGATATGAAGTTCTACAAGTAGACATTTCAAGAGTGAAAGAAAGAAGTGGGTGGGTAGACGTGGGGGTGGTGTGTTAAACAGGGGTAGAAAAGGTGGTTGAAAATTGAGTTCAATAAAAGAGTTTGAAGTATGAACCTACAAAACAATATTGCAGCACCTGAATAAATCATTTACCATATGGGCAAAGGTAAATGACTGTTTTCTACAATGAAGTGAATGGAGAAAAAACAAATAAATAAAAATAAAAATAAAAAAGCACATTTTCATGTGGAAGAAATAGAAGTTCAGTATTTGAGAGATGGTTGAAGCTCTGGATAAAGAGATGGAATGGTATTTCAATTTGGATGGTAATGGATGAATGCTTGTAGGAGTTTACAGGTATAAAAGGAATGGCTGAGTGGTTAAGAAGCTTGCTTTGGAATCACTTGGTCTTCGGTTCAGTCCCACTGCACAGTACCTTGCACAAGTGTTTTTTGCTGTAGCCTTGGCCAAAAAATGCTTAGAGAGTGAATTTCGTAGATGGAAGCAAGGTGGAAGCCTGCCATACACAAATGTGTCTGTGAGAGAGAGAGAGAGAGAGAGAAGGCTGGTGGCTTAGTGGTTATAGTGCTGCATTCATGAGTGCAAGATTATGGTTTTGATTCCCAGAACCGGGGGGTGCACTGTGTTCTTGAGCAAAGCGCTTCATTTCATGTTGTCCCAGTGCACTCGGCTGTAAATGGGTCACCCTGCAATGGGTTGGTGTTCCATTCCAAGGCCTATCAAGCCAATGAGGTGGCATCTTAGGAAAGCTAAAACAATGCAAGGAAAACTAAAAGAATGCAAGGAAGTGCATTGTGACCAGCGGTAACAACATCTGATGGTCTGGTTGATACCTGGATGCCCTTCCTGTCATCAAAGAAAAAACCCCATAGGCATCGGACTTTACTCAAACAGTCTTTTCTAGATACATGTTCAACACATATCTTGTGTAAGGTGGAAGACAAAAAATAATGAATGACCAGTTGACATCAGAAGCATTCTGCCATTGTATTAAAAACAATCCACCAAATGTTTTATAGAAATCATATTTTGACAATATGAGTCAATATCACTTTTATTGTTTATCATCTTAATTAACAATAATTTTAGAGATGTTAGGTAAATAGAGAAAATGCTGAAACATACCAGCTACTACGAGCTAGTTAACTAACAGTTATTTATTCTCTAAATATTCGACCAATTTTCATTAATTTCAAAATTTAAATATAAGAAATATTGAACTAGTTAAAAATTATATTCATATTTTTTTTAATTTAATCTTTTAACGATGATTTTGAAGATTACTTTAATTATCAGCTTTTATAAGTATTAAAGTTAGAGACATTTAAAGTGAAAGAAAAGTTTTTGTTTTTTGTCACCCAAATGAATTCAATGTTACATATATGAGAAACTGGAAAGAAATCATCATCTAGACACTACAGACCCAACCGTAAAAAGAAGAAGAAGGAATAAAACTCCATGCATCACCCTCAGATCACCAAATCAAAATATTCACAACTGTACAAAAATACCTGGTGCTGATAAAATTAAAATCAAGGAACTAACAGCCAACAGTCATTAAACACTGCCTGTTGTGTTAATAAGTATCTGTTAGTAATTGAATAACACCATAAGACATACAGCTCACAGCTCATGCAGCAGATCACATCTTGAATCAAAAGTGAAGAAGTTGTTGTCAAACCAGGTACAATTTAACAAGTTTCAATAATGAAGGAAATTTTTGCTAACTTTGTTTATTAATAAATGTTTTTATCCAAAAATTCTCCCTACTTGGCCAAATGAATGAAGGATTTATTTATATAATGAATTCTAAAGACAATGTGAAATATAACAACATATATAAAATTTTTATTTATAATTAAGAAAATGTTATGAGGACATAGCTCTCAGCACTTTGCTAGGAAGTAATTAGATAATTAGGTATTAAATGTTCTTTTGAAAGCTCTAATTAAATATTTTCATTATATATGGAATTATTTCTGTTGTGGATCACAGCAGGTATGTAACTATAAAGTGCTGTGGTATGTTGCTGTTCTGACGGGTGGTCTGCAGTAACAGCATTAACACCCAGCCTGCTCTAGCACTAAATTACCTAAGCAGGACCAGAGCTCGTTCTTACAATCCAACACTAAATGTTACCTATTTTCAAAGTTCGTACCTTCTTTGATTTTTGCTATTGTTTAGTTCTATGTCAACTGTTATCAAAGAGACTTATGATTGAGAGTTCCAACTGTGACCATTCCATCTTTTTTTAAACCTTCCATATCTAAGACATGACTTTTGTGTAGAGGCATACTCTACACAGCTTTGTAATGTCTTTGACTTGTTAAATAAAGTACCGATATGACTGGGTATTAGAGGCTGGCTGAAGAATTTTGGTGGAGGCCATGCTGTAGCTAGCTTATTTGTTTTATGGGGATTTATCTGGTCAAATTACATTTAATTTGGAATAATTTTTATACGATAACATGAGAATATTTTATTTATTTTAATTAAGTTACACTGAAATTAATTAAATAATTATTTTATTAAGTAAAATAATAAAATTTATTAAAATAACATTTTTAGTAAAATACAAGAATATTAAAGGTTTTATTATTACAAAATATTTTATCTAACTTATTTAGGTGGTAAAAACAGACATTTTCTTTTAGTTTAATCTAATTTTAATAAGGAAAAACATTTTTCATTAAAAACAATATATTTTTATATTTATTTTTTTCTTGAGTTAAATTATTCAATATTTTTCAACAAAGGTTATTCATAAAAAAAAAAATCAATTACGCTAATTAATGGGCAGAAATTATTCTTCTAGGTGGTCCTGTTATTTTGAAAAAAAAAATAGTCTTTATAAAAAAAATGCAGCATAACATTTTAATCTTTATAGCAACTGCAATTTACAAACTACCAACAACTCAATTACTTTCTAATAAAAATTAGCCTCAAAATATCTTCCAACAATACCAACAAACTTGATGTCTAATGCCAAAATTCCTTGTTAGTCTCTACCTGAAATTCAGCTCAAATCTAGAACCAGAAATGGACATATACAGCCCCAAGCAGCAGCCTAACTTATCTGATCTTATTACACAGGTTTGTGAACAGGGGTCTCCCTCTCTTCTTAAACCAAAGGTTTTTATAACAAGATCAACTAAACCAAATTAAAGTGCTTTTATGAAGATACTGCAATCATGTGTTACAGAATCAATAACTGCTCAGAATCCAGTTGTGATCCTTGGCATTTTCAGCAAAACCAAAGTGGACTGGTTAAACCTTATCAGGCAATGCTGAGTGAAGATATTTGATCAATAGTAATAATCACATTAGATCATTACTACTGATCTAATGTGATCAATAGTAATGTGATACTATTGATCACATTAGATACTATTGATCTAATACTATTAGATCAATAAAAATAAGGTGCATCACCCTTTCAGATTGATGAAGTGCTTATGCTTGGAAAGATGAAACGTGGTTGAGGAACGGTGTTTATTGAGGATCAAAGGCTGTCGGAAAATACTGAGCATCTCATTACAAAAAAAAAATAATTATAATTAAATTTCCTCTTTACCATATTAAAAAAAAAAACAACAATAAACTAACAGCGCAGAAAACTAAATCCAAGAAGCCAAATACATTGGCTTCTAAAAGATCTTTCATTCTTGACTTCCAAAACAAACAAAAAGAAAAAACGAAGTGTTTAATTGATATCTGTAATGAAGCAAATGACCAGCAGTCTTTTGCTTAATATTTCTTTGGATTTCAAAACTTTAGTGTGATTCCTATGAAGAATTGATGAGATTGGCTTCTTTCCTTAATGATGATCATAATTATAATAAGCATAATTATCATAATTCCTTAATGATGATCAACTGTCTTTATAATAAGCAGACACTTTCAACTTATCTAGTCTTACATGTAACAAAAATGAACATAATTTTCACTTTGCCCAACACCTTTCAGCTATGCAGAAGATTTCACTTTTACTAACACACATATCTCTATATATATGGAGAGAGAGAGAAGAAGAAGGTTAGCAAGTTTTTGTGTTTACCAAATAGATGAAGAATACTCAATGTGGAGAGTGTGTGAATTTTATTAGCAGCTTTAGCTTCTACTGTAAAAACATAACTCTGCATTTCATCTTTGATCATTCAAATGATTTCAGTAGAAAAGTAGCATGACAATATATAAACAAAAATATCCACAGACACATCAACATATTAGTCTACAGTACATGGAAATTTGATTGCTTGCAAGAAAAAAAAATGGTATACATAGATCTGTTCAATGGCATTTTCAGAACGTAATATTTTCATATCTTCTACCAAATGTAAGGAAATGTTGTGGTTTTTGTTGAAGTCTTTGAGGTTATGAATAGATGATTGTTTCTTTTAAGTATTTAACAATCTTCCAAGACACAGTAAATCCACTGTGCTGAGAATAAAATTTTTTTAGCAGGTTAGAAGTTGAAAATTTCTCAAATATTGATGGAAGTCAGTAAGGTTCCAGAAGTACTAATATCATGTTCAAAATTGTGAAAAGGTCTCTGAGAGGCCAAGATTGAATCATTAATGTCAGTGGGATGTATATTCTTTAATGGATCAATAGTTCTTGTAATTATTTATATTAACATTCTTTAAACTGCTGACATATTTGGAGAATGAAACAGTAAGGAATTTTTCTAAGTGTCTACTCTATAGACATGCTGTGAGAATCACCTTTTGAAAACACTATTAGTAAACCTCATACAGCTTTTTATTGTCGTTTGCAACACAGAACTTGGCACAGAGCAGTGTTTCCAATGGATTTATACCATTGAGAGGACAGACATTAGGGTTGTTGAAATTACAGAAAAGAATTTGGTATGTTCCTACTGGAAAGGTTTTTTTTTTTCTATTTATAATGGCTGATGACACTGTTGGTGTAACTGCAGCTCATCCAACTATTTTTATTAAAAGTATTACAATATCTACAGTCTATGGGAAAATGCTGATAACATTCAAATGAACGTGTAAATGAGAAAGAGAGGACTGCATAATAATATTGGCTTTTATTTTGTGCATTTATAAAGATTAGTCCTGTTTTTGAATGTATTGTACTCAGAACCAACTGTATTTAATGAGTCATTGTAATAATGAGGAATATAATTAAAGGATTTCTTATCAGAGATCACATGGATATACACTTACTAATATTATTAATGAATAATTTTAAGATTATTGAAGGACAGTTGGAATTTATATTGATGTACAGTAAATTCTCATTACATTTACAATAAGAGCAATATTTAGAGTACTTTAATCTGGAGCTGTATCCCAAAACTTAACTATGCTTGGATTTGTATCCAACACTTTGAATATATTGCTGAACTCCTTTGTCACTGCATCTGTTGTATATACTTCAAAAACTGAATAGCCTATCATCATATCGAAGACCAAACTCTGCAGAACAGCATCACTTCTGAAGCAGATAGGATACATTTAGTAAGCAATAAAATCTTGATTTACTGTTGGCTAAATATTTTGATATGCCTGAAAATGTTTGTTTATAGATTGTCATGCTGCTTCCCTCCCTCACTTCGATTGCTTGTACAACTGGAATTGTTAAACTAAAAATTATGATTTAAAATGTTTTAGTTTCTTATAAGGAAAGAAGGATAGTCTATTTGTCTGTCTGTCTGTCTAAGACAGAGAGAGAATTTTTTTTGTTTAGTCCAACAACGTTGCTACAATATGCAGTAAACACAGTGTATAGCTGAAAGACAGGTTGTCAAATTGAATGAAATGCTTCAATCATTATCACATATTGCAATGTAAAGAAATATCACTCAGACTTATGATTGCCTTTTGAGGAAATAATTTCAGATTTTAGCTGTATGCTTTATGAAATATCCCCTTGAGTCACTTTCATGTAGTCTACCGAGTTGTTATATATAATTGAAGAAAGTGGTTTCTTTCCTAAACTTTCATGAGTTTTGTTCTTATTGTTGTTAGATAATCCTCAAATATTTTCAAATGAATACTTTTCAATATTTTTAAGATGAAAGAAAGAATATCAGGAATTGGACTCACAACACTAGAAATATTTAGTACAAAAACTGACTGCTACCACAGCTACCATAAAAAACTTCCGTAGAAATAAAGTGAAATAGCTGAAGTCAACACCATACTTAGATAAACAGAAAAGCAGTTATAAGAAGAGCACTCAGAGAGCACAAACCTCTACCAAGGCAACACTAACATCCTCTCAACTATTAGCCAGAGATGATGTTTAAAATGAGAATATCTGAAATAGAATCAACAGCTCTCACAAATGAGAATACTAAAAATGAACCCGGCTGTTCTCAAAAATTAAGTAAAAAGAAAACAGGAAAAATAATCCAGAATCCTTGTCTGGTACCTAATTGATCCCAAAATCTAATCAGTTTGTGCCAGTTACAAGGCCAAACATCTCTGAAAGTTTCATCCGAATCCATCCAGTGGTTCTTGAGATATTTTGTCCACGGACAAACAAACTGAAAACAATACCTCCGCCTTAGCTAAGGTGGAGGTAATAAATTATAGTTTAACAGTTTTTGAATACAAAAGCTACCATGAGAAAATTTCAGTTTCTCTTTTTACTTCAGAAATCAAACTACAATGTTATAATAGGAATATGGAATATGAAATTCCAGGTCAACTTCAAGGTTATGTCACCAAAGTTTACTGCAGTGAACCTACAACACCAAAATCACCTATTTCAGAGAAAAGATGCATTATTTCATTTCCGTGTCCTATTGTTAATATATATTTCAACCAAGGTTAAAAATGTCTATTCCCTCAAAACAATTTTGATGAAAATTAACAAAGATGTTCTCAGAAAGGGAAGATAGTACATTCATTAGAATACAAAACATCATAAGTTAGAATAATCAATTTTATAATCTCGTTTAATAACCAGCAAAAGATTCTCTGGTGGAAGATAAAAATCACTGAGAGACACAAAAGCAATGAGTTTAAGGTGATGTGCTACTGATCATAGAATGAGTGAAGAATCTGGAATTGAAAATTGAGTAAACATTGCTGAAAGCAGAGAAGAGCTCTACAAGTCTGCTAGTGGGTTCAATATCAAACAGCAGCTTCAGAAGCAACAAATGACATTCAGTGTACAGTGCTAAGTATACATTTAGAAATAACAGAAGCCATCATTATATATATATATATATTTATATATACACAAGCACACACACAAAACTGATGAAAATGATACAGAAAATATATTTCAGATAAGATTCTATCTAAAAATGTTTATTATCTAGAGAATGATTGGTAGCAACAAAAAAGAATTATTTTCATAAAAGGCACTAATACCTGAAGATACTTTTGAAAAATATTTCCCTGATTTTTTATTTTCTTTTTTAACCTAGATTTTTTTACGAAAGCAAGTAGAAAAACTGAGCAGAGAATAATTTCTCTTTCATCCAGAGACTGAGAAATATCCTTTTCCAAATTTAGTTCTAATGATATTTTGGAAGATAATGCAGGATACAAAACAATAATGTTTCATATTTAGTTCAAGAGATTTTCAAACTTTTAGACATTTCATTGTATCAAGTTACTGAGATATATATATACATATATATAGACCTTTAATAATTAATAATAAAGTTTGAAGATATAAGTTAATAATTGCAAAATAATGGAGGGAAATTAGCATAAAGCAGTTGCAAAAAAAAACCCCAAAAAAACCAAACAATTACATTGAACTAACAATTAAGCGTTTTCATAGAAAAGCAAAATATTTTCTTTTCCATATAAAGCTTTAAAACGGTTTATTTATTTAAAAGAACTCTCATACTTGCTTGGAGGTAGTTTCCATTTTTAATTTATTCTAAAATGAAAAAGTTAAACTAATGCAATGCTAGTGCTTTTTATATATTAGACACTAAAACATTTTTATAACTATAAATGAATCTTAGTAATCTATCAGAACCGCTTGAAATTATCGATTAAGTATTTTATATATGAGTGTGTGCATATATTCAAAAACACAAACGTGTAATAGATTTAACAAATGTGCCCAGAAATAAGATATCATGCATTACTAGAGAGAAAACAAAGCAAAAAGAGATCATCCTAATTTAAAGCCTCTATTTTTTTTTTCTCCAAAAATGGTCTTAAACAACGGAAGAGAGGAAGTCAGTGAACACAATGTTTTTTTTTAAAGTCATCTTCTGCTCATCAAAGGACAAGAAAAAATTTAAGTTTCTACAAAAGTGTACAGCTTCAAACTGCCTGACTAGAAATGAAGCAAGCATCTCAAGACTATCCAAAAACTGATTTTTGTTGGACATTTCTATAATATTTAAAACCATCTAAATGTTAAGGTAAACCAAATAAACTGATTAAAGATTAACCACAACTCTACAGAGAAACAGGTTTCTCAGTAGAAATTATCAATTTGATGACTAGATATCTACCAAAATATCTATAATCTCCAGAACAAATTCATTTTGAATTGCTCTGATTTATAAACCATGTCAAAAGCTTAGCATCCAGTAGGAGCTTTTATATTGGGTTGGGGCATAATTATTGCAGCTTTTTTTCAACAAATTTTATTCAACAAAAACATCTTCAAATGATTATTCCGACAGGCTGCCAAGCAAATGGGAAGCAGTAACTGAAGTAGATGGTGAATATGCTCCAGAATAATCATTTAACCCTTTCGTTACCAACCCAGCTGAAACCAGCACTGGCTCTGTTTTCATAAATTTTGAATTAAAATCTTCTACCAAATCTTCGTCACAATTTATGTTCCTAACACAGAGCTTAATGATAACTAAGTTATTTTACTAAATTCTTTGTTATATTTCAAGTAATTGAAAGAAACACAAAGCTTCTCAAAATAAATACGGTAACAAAAGGGTTAAAGATGTTTTTGTTGAATAAAATTTGTTGAAAAAAAGCTGTAATAATTATGCACCAACCTAATATATATATATATGTATATGTAGGTATGTATGTATATATATATGTATATGTAGGTATGTATGTATATATATGTATATGTAGGTATGTATGTATATATATATATATATGTAGGTATGTATGTATATATATGTAGGTATGTATGTATATATATGCATATGTAGGTGTGTATGTAAATATATATGTAGGTATGTATGTATATATATATATATATATATATATATATATATATATATATATGTAGGTATGTATGTATTGGGTTGGTGCATAATTATTACAGCTTTTTTCAACAAATTTTATTCAACAAAAACAATAATAATATTTAACAAAAACATCTTTAAATGACGGTCTGACCGTCTGCCAAGCAAATAGGAAGCAGTAATTGAAGTAGATGGTGAATATGCTCCGGAATAATCTTTTGTTTTTTTGTTGAATAAAATTTGTTTAAAGAAAGCTGCAATAATTATGTCCCAACCCAAAATTATTTCTTCTTTATTCAGATTTTTGGTACTGTAGAACATGAAACTAATCATCATCAATTTCTACCAAGTTATTAGTTCTTGGTTTTTATCTGCATTGTAGCCAATGGCATGTAAAATCTCCGTCTCAAGGCCAACACGCACCTACTCAACAAGGTGTTGAGCAAGAGTAAAAAATAATAGTATCTGATTAGGCCATATTGCAACTTTTTCAAGAAAAGTAAATGGAAAAGGGATGGAATAAAGATAAGTCAAAGAAAAAATATTAAAAGATATTCTCAAGGTAAAGTTCCAAAGTAAAATTTAAAAAAAAAAATGAAAAAGTGACATATTCAGAAACTTCTACAAATTCTAAGACACCAGAATGGTTTGCCAATAACAACACATTTCTCTGAACTCTTGAATCACTTTCTTCGATTTGAAAAGGGGAATCCCCCCCCCCTTTTTAGCATCATTACACAATGTATACAAAGTAATACAATACCTTTCCTCTTTGTTTTTATTCATCAACATCACCTTACATATTTTGTCTAACTCCTCACCTGCATTGCACAAAATTATTGCTTTTTTTTTGCAAACATTCATCTCAATTAATTGCGGATACCCTTTTAATTTTGTAACACAATATTTAAAAGTGAAAATTTCTGTTTCTATTAAAATGTTTCATATTTAATTTTTACAAAGCCTAAGATTTATAGAAATGTGATTTTACGGCAATCATATCTTTCTCAAGGGCCATTAGTGATAAAAGGGCCATTAGTGATAAAAAGAGTGAAATAAAACAGGCTCCGATTGGGAATGAAAACTGAACTGCAGATTTGATTCACCAAGAGGTTAAACGTTAAAGAAGTGGCCAACAAAACCATAAAAGTGAAATTTACCAAATTTCTGAATAAATCACAGCACAGAGCAAACTTTTTAAAATCTAAGGGAAAAATAAACCCAATTCAGTAGCCATGTTGAATAAAATGACTTACCATTGTCAATGGTAATTTTCATAAAAAGAATAAAAATTAGATATTAATATATTTTCAGCTGAAAATTCAAAAAAAATTAGATTTCTTTTCTTGATGGAACTTGCAATAATTTGAAATAATTCCAAAATTAATGACTAATTCATGAGAGGTTAAGATTGATTTTCTATGATAAAAAAATATTAATCTGAAATTTTTTTTAATAATGAAAAAGAAACAGGAAAAAAAATTTTAAGATTAAAAAAAAAATATAAATTTCAAACATATTTTATGAGAGCAATGAAACAATTCCTTCTAAATTGATATTTCAGCAGTTATGTCTCTACAAATACAAGTAAAGATATAAATCCCTTTTTCTGTAATTCTCAAGCAAAACAATCTTTCTGTAATCTAGTGTGTTTGTATATATGGGGGTCAGTAGGGTATTGCACCCTCCAAAGACTTGCCCTTTAGTTCTTTATCAGGAGAATTCAAAGAAGAGTTTGATAGCCACGAGAGAAAAAAAAAATATTTGGGACTTTTGTTTTCCATCTGAGAATGAAGAAAATAGTAAAAGTGTTGCTGTGATCAAGTAAATTCTCAGTAAAGAATTTCAGCTTAGGCAGAGTGAGAAATCAAGTAATGGTAGAGAAAATTCCAAGACCAGACTGGAGCACCACCTAAATACAAACTGAAGCTAAATAAAATCGCAGCCTTCCATCTATACAGGCTTGTCCTTTACAGGTGCTGGTTCCACATAAAATACAGTGGCACATAAAAAGTACCTAACCCTAAAGTGGTTGGCATTAGGATGGGCATTCAGCTGTAGAAACCATGCCACAATCTCAGACAATTTGAGTCTGGACAGTTCTCCGGCTGGCCAGCTCCTGCCAAATCATCCAACCCATGCCAGCATGGAAACAAATGTTAAACAATGATGATGATGATGATATACATATATGTCATCATCATCATCATCAATTAATGTCCGGTTTTTTAAGTTGGCATGTGCTGGACAATCTAATAGGAGCTGGTAAGCCGGAGAGCTGCAACCAGCCCCAATTGTCCGTTTTGGCATGGTTTCTATGGCTGGATGCCCTTCCAAATTCCAACCACTTTACAGAGTGTACTGGATGCTTTTTATGTGGTAATACACACACTTGTGTGTGTGTGTAACAATCATTTGCAGATTATTTTTCCTGCTAAAGTGGGGTTTAACCCTGCAGGCTCTAACAACAGTCTCAGTTACCCTTTAAAAGCAGTGTTTTGTAGCCAGATGCCTTCCATGTCTTCAAATCTTTTAGTTGCCTCTTTGACCTGCAATCCCAAAGTTTTCTAACAGAGGACTTGATCATGTATCTAATATTATAGCTCGAGGCACAGCACAACTCATTAATCCTATGGCTACAAATTATCGCCAATGGGATACATAAATACATCAGAATTAAGTTGATTTTCTGAAATCCTCTCACTCCAATTATAGAAAAGAAAAACAAAAAAAACGACCATCAGAATACTCTGACAGAGAAAACATTCTTATGAATCAACTCACTTCTTGAAACAGAGGCATCAAGTCTGGAGGACGGAGACATGAAATTATGTCAGAGCTCTTTTCAGAGGTAATAAATACTACAATCTATAGAATATCAACAATATGAATTGTAACACCTCGTCAAGAAAAAGATAATCTAGAAACTGCAGTTTCAGAAAAATAAAGATGAAACAAGATGTCTTTTAGATGTGACATTTAAAGATAAGGAAAAAAAAATAATAAAGCAGGATCAGACAAATAATGGAATAAAAAATGGTCGAATCTATAAGAAATAAAAGAAAAAACAATTTAAGGAAAAGTTTATTGATTGCAAATATACAGAGTGAAAAACAGAAAAGTTACAGATGCAGTCTGTACAGCTTTAAGAAATAACTCCCAACTATAGATACATGCAGAAATAAATTGTATATCAGTTTACATGTTTAATTAGGTAAAATAAAATTACTGTTTAAGATTTTAAGCTGTTAATATTTGGCCAAGACATTCTGAAAATGATATGACAAAGACAGAAAATTAGCCCACCCCTCCACTCCCAATCCCACCACTTAAAGAAAGATATTTGCTGAAATAAATACCTTATAAATAAGATCTCATGCTACAGCATCTCAAGACAGTAAGAATGTGTAATTATATAAGTAATATATAGGTACAAGAATAATGTAAAGATAAGAGCATTTCTAAATGCAAATTATACAAAGTTGAAGCTGGGAGACTTACCCTGTCGATCTCTGTAGGATTATTGCAAAGGTTCAACCATACTAATTTCACATGGACCATTCCACTCTCAATATCTCGGAGAGGGAGCCACTAGAGGAAAAACAAAAATAATAAACATATAAACAATATAATTTAATAATTTCAGTTTTTACCTTAATATTTTTTAAAGTTGAGGGCCATCAAAAAAAATACAGAAAAGCAACCGATTAGGTTCTGGAGCCAGGAATTTCATTTCATGTTGCACCCACTCAGCTGAAAAGGAGTACCAGTGGCAGCTGCTGGCTGGGGGTGGGGGACTCTGCAATAGACTGGTATTCAGTTTAGGGGCCAGTTTTGTACTCTCAGTCACTGAAACCAAGATATACTCCTGCACATTCAGCTAACTAGATGACCCACCAGTAATGTTACCAAAAAAGTTTAATTAGTGCCTGATTGTCATTGATGGCTTGAGTAAATAATAATAATAATAATAATAATAAAAATAAAAGGTAGGAAAAGTTCAGAGAACAAATGCCTCTGCATATAAGATGTAGATTATATAGAGTTAGCCCAAAGATACCCAGGCAGGCGAGCGAGCGAATGAGAAGGATAGTACCAGGTTGGAAGAGTTACAGATAATAATTAGAAAGAGAAGAGGAGATACAGTTAGGGTTTCCCCAGTGCCTTCCTCCTAGTGAATCAACTATAAAAGAAGCCCTTAATTGATAAGGCAATTCTGCACTCATATGAAAGATTGTAGATATTCTTTCCAAGAACAACTGCAAAATTAATATACAAATTTGTTATGTTAATATATGATTATAAGCACCAAAGCACCATTCGAGTGTGGTCGATGCCAGTGCTGCCTAACTGGTCCCATGCTGGTGGCATGTAAAAAGCACCATTGAAGCGTGGTTGTTATCAGTGCCGCCTGACTGGCTCCTGTGCTGGTGGCATGTAAAAAGCACCATTCAAGCGTGGTCGATGCCAGTACTGCCTGACTGGCCCTTGTGCAAGTGGCATGTAAAAAGCACTCACTACTCTCTCAGAGTGGTTGGCATTTGGCAGGGCATCCAGCTGTAGAAGCCTTGCCAAATCAGATTGGAGCCTGGTGCAGCCTTCTGGCTCGCCAGTCCTCAGTCAAACCGTCCAACCCATGGAAAACAAACATTAAACAATGATGATGATGTACATTATTTACATTCAAGGGATATTTGTCCTCATCTTGTTTGTTGTTAACACATTTCGGCTGATATACCCTCCAGCCTCTTCTGGTATCTTGGGGAAATTTCGAACCTAGGTTCTCATTCCTAAGGTATTTTTTGATGTTGTTGTTGTTATTATTATTATTATTATATTATTATTATTATTATTATTATTATTGTTCAGGTCATTGTTTGGAATCGAACTTGGAATCTTGGGGTTAGTAGCCCGTGCTCTTAACCACTACGGGCATATGGTGTAGTGGTTAAGTGTGTGGGCTATAAACCCCAAGATTCCGAGTTTGATTCCAAGCAGTGACCTGAATAATAATAACAATAATAATATCAAAAACTACCTTAGGAATGAGAACCCAGGTTTGAAATTTCCCCAAGACACCTGATGAAGGCTGGAGGGTATATCAGCTGAAACATGTTAACAACAAAGAAGATGAGGACAAATATCTATCGAATGTAAATAATGTACATAATTCCTCATCTCTTAAATATAGAATTGAATGATGATGATGATGAATTTTACAATTCTAAAAATTACTAATTTCAAAATTTAAAAAAAATATATTTCTTTCTGGAAAAAACTTAAAATATCCAAAACAAATACAATAAAATAAAAATGAAATTTACTTACAGCATCCATTACACCTTTCTTGGAAACTGGTTCTATATCCAGACTGACACTAAAAAGGAGAAAGGTTTCAAGATTGTTTAATAAAGAGAATAAAAGATGCATGGACACATCATCATCATTTAGCGTCCGCTTTCCATGCTAGCATGGGTTGGACGGCAACATTAGTGTTAAACTGCTGAACATTGCTGTAACATACTATCTCTTCACAGAAACAACACACTAGAATCTGTGATGAATTCTTTTGGTAGACCCACATGTGTAACACTGCCAATGCCTAGGATTCCTCTGTAGAGCTACTAAATACTTCAGAACCTGATCAACTGCAGACCCTGCTACAAAGCTCTCAAGTAAGATTAATGTTAAAGTAATATTGGTGTAGTGTTCTGATATTTAAACATCAACATCTTAGAGTACATCCAAAAGAAAGCTGTTGAGCTGATTGGCAAGTTGCCTCACCAACAAGCTTCAACTTTCCACTCACAAATTTATTGTTTTCTCTCTACTTATTTATTCAGATAAATTTGTACAGAGGAGCACAGGCTCCTCTGTACAAATTTATCTGAATATCACCTGCATTTGACAAACCTACTTCTTTTCCTCCACTCATCTCTACTATAACTGACATCTTAGAATTTACCCTCACACAAAACCAAACCCTACACACCCAGATTTGCTACCCATTGCTATCCTTTCCTCACCCATATTATTCCTGCAGAAATCAAACTCCAGATATTCAAATTGAATATTATTTTGTGCCTCTGTTGTTGTTCTGTTTGTTTCTAATTGAGCAAGCCAGATAAGGGTATCTCCCGTCCAAGCAGAAGACAAAACTGTCACAGAAGTTTACATATTTCCTCTATCAAAATAAGACATTTCAAACTCTTTAATATTTTCTTCCATTCAAATGTATTATAATTTTCAAAAAGAAAATTTTGCTCTTTCAAATGTCTGCTTTGGCAATGTTTCTATAACTGGATGCTCTTCCTAATACCAGCCACTTACAGAGAGTAATGGGTGCTTTTTACATGGCACAGGCACTAGTGAGGAAGCTAAATAACTTACAAGACCCGTTCAACTGTGGTGGGGTGTAGTATAGAGGGAGGTGGCCAGGTGATGAGAGGTGTGACAAAGAGAGAGGAACAGGAGGTGTCTTGTTGTAGGAGAGTCACCTGGTTACCCCAGTTGGAAAAGCCACAGAATCAAGAAGATTGAGAATCATTGCCTTGACATAATTCTCATACAGAACCAGCATGGCAGGGTCTGACAAGGTTTCCTTCCTTGTGACAGGCTTCCACACAGTTTCCAACTACACAATTTAATTCACATGGTTTGAATGGAGTAAAATACTTTGGCAGAGACATATCTGTTTAAGGGGCCAAACAATGGGTTTGAACCAGGGACCTTGTAACAACAAAACAAACACCTTATCTATTCAACCATGCATTGTGTACAGCCTTCACATGTCACAGTCCTTTACATCTAAATCACCCCCACTTCATATAAACTGTTAGGAAGAAGCAGCTGATCAGTTCTGGTTGAACAGAAAGTGGACAGAAAGTGGACGACCAACAAAAGGTGACTCAATGGTGAGTCAACTTATACAATGTTATTTAATTGTACATGCTTTAGTAATAATAATAATAATAATTGGATTTAGCTGTACTTCTGACCACATTCCATCAGTCATATCTTGTTCTCTTTTCATTGCATTTGTATATTCTGGCCCAGATTAATAGGACAGGAGAGAGAGAGAGAGAGAGAGAGAGAAGAGAGAGAGAGAGCGAGAGAGAGAGAGAGAAAGAGAGCGAGAGAAAGAGAGTATGTGTGCGTGTGTGTGTGATGGCTGGTGTGTAACATCCTTACTGTTAAACTTATACACAAAGGGTTTCAACTAACAAGTTGGACAAATTCTCTGACCATCACCATTCTCCCACTACTACTACACACAAACAATGAGAGAACCTCTATATAGCCACTTGATTTACTAGAAATAGCAGCCAAATTTTCTCAACACTATTTTCTTCACAGAAAGAAAGAATACACCAGCGAATGTAGGTACTAAGTATACAAAAAGATAAACCGGTTCACAGCTGAAACACCTTTGATCACAGCAGTTTGATTGAAGCTGATCTGGGGTTGACCAACAACAACAACAACAAAATCTTAAATACAAAAACACTTTGTAAAATTGTAAAGATAGGGAAGCATGAAGAGGTTGTGGCTGTCATCTAAGTTCAATAGACAAACCCTGTCCTCAAACAAACAGAATAGCAGAAGGTAGAACAAAAAGTGACAGGTGGTGTTTCATAACAGCAGTAGCTCACACCTGACCTAAATTGCTGGATTGTTTTCATTGGTGTTAATAAGCAGAAAGGAAGGTGGAATCTCTAAGCCTAAAACACTAAGGAAGGGCTTTAAAACTTACAGTTATGTTTTCAGCATGACATATTTGAGAAAAATGGTTGCTACACATTTACACACCCCAACACACACACACACACACACACACACACACACACACACACACACACACACACACACACACACACACACACACACACACACATACACACCCCAACACACACACACATTTTACTTATTTTATTTCACTTTTTTGTTAACAATAAAATTGTTGGTTACAGGTTTCCAACAGATTAATCACTTGTTCTTTCTCTCCTTCCTCCTGTATCATTTCTTCAAGTCTCCCCCTCTCCCCTCTCTCGCTCTCATTCCCTCTTCTGTCTTTCTCTTCTTTCCCTCCCTCTTTTGCTCTGTTTTACCACTGTCTTTTGATCTCCTCACTCTCTCTCTCTCTCTCCTTTTCTCTATTCAGTCTCCTCTCCACTCTTCTCTCTTACCCTAAACACACACACACACACACACACACAATCACAACAGCAGCAACATCAATAACTTCATCAGCTCCTTCCTCCAATACTGTGTTGTGAAGCAGAAGAGACAAACAATAGCTGCATCATTCTGATTGAGCCTGCTCCCTTCACCTGTGGCTACCATCAGAACCTGCAGGAGAATCAGATTACATAAGCAAAAAGAAGAAAATAATTAGCAGCATGCCCAGAATTCCAGACCGTTCTGCATTCAATGAATGCCTCTGTAGTGGAGTGGACAGTGGAATCCTCAATTAGGTTGAGGAATAGTATTTCTGGAACAATGGATCGATGGATTGCTCTGACTCATTCAGCCAATTACTTGCATGCCATTAGTTTGACTTCATCAGAGCTAATTTGGGGCAAAGCAGCAACAATGGAAAAACCAGGCAAATTATTTCTAGTTCTGGATATTAGAAATGATAATTAAATGTCAAATTTTAATATCTTAACTAATTAATGGAAACACAAATTAAAGAAAGTATCTCATGTAGAGATGTAAAATATGCAACAGCTGACAGCTTCAAATGTTTAAAGACAAACAGACAGACTTACTTCCCAAGTTCATCATCTTTGTTACCGGGATCTTCATCAAATACATTAATGTCCATGTATTGCCCACTTTTTTCGTCAATGACAGCCTAAAAACATGAAATTTATTTTTCAGTCAAAAGAATCAGGGTTTCTCACCTTGGCACAAGGTTTCCACTTTATAAGGGGAGAGTTGAGCGTATTTTATTGAAATGATTCCTCACATGATTACAGCAAGATAAAAGTAAAAAGCATTTTGACAGTTGTTCTGCTATTCCAGCCAATCCAAGCTATTGGCAATTCAATGAACCAACAAGAGACCTCCTATATAGGCACTCAGCCTGCCAGAAACATTAGCTAAATCTCCCTTCAATCATGCCCTACCATCTTAAAACTGCATTGAAAGAAAGCATTGAGTAGCGCAGCCTAAGCTGGAGCATGTTTTATCACACGTACACTCAGCTAAGACTCACTTTGGACTAAACAGCAAGAACTGAAGCTTGTCATGATTTAACCCCAAGTCAACCCTAATTGAGTAAGCTTTATAATCAAAAGGAATTACAATGATAACCCATCATTTCCTCAGATCAAAAACCACATCATCCAATGAGTCCTTCAGTGGCCTCTGCTCCTCAGAGCTGGTTGGTCACGTGTCTCCTCTACTAAGACATACCCAACTCACTCTATATTCCCTTCTCTTGCCACTCATAGTGTGTGTGTGTGTGTGTGTGTGTGTGTGTGTGTGTGTGCACGTGCGCATGCACATGTGTGTGTGTGTGTGCATGCATATGTGTGTCCTCTCGTTGCACTAATCATTTCTGGTCCTCCCTTCCCAGAAAGTAAGCCTTCAGAATTCCTTTTCTGCACATGATTTGTCTGTAGCCATCAACTTGCAAACTATTAAGGTGAATGCTAGTGGCACCCAACCTCACTGGTCTTGGAGGGTCAGCAAAAGTTATGGGATTAGTTCCATCCTCTCCCTCCAGACAAAATGAAAAATAAAAAATAAAAGGGTGAGAGGTGAAGCTTGAGCAGGATTTAGCTGGTATTTCTATCAGGTTAAGCAACTGGCTTGTTGGCTTGTAAAACATAAGTTATATATAAACGGCAGTTTGTACAAGATACAATGCAACAGATTATGAGGGAAATACTTGGAAATTTGATCTCTGTGCAAAATGTATTTAAGACTGGCCGAACTGAAAACTGTCAAAGGAATCAATCATAGGCTGATTTGAACCTGTTAACTCACTCACCACCACTGCTTACAAGGGTATTGTGTACAAATAATGCCATTTTATAAGAAGGTAGATTTATCTTGAGTCATGGATTCATGGATTCTGCATTTCTCTGATGAAAGAATTTGAACTCTGGATGTTTAGATCTGCAAATTAATAACCAACACTCAAAGAATATATCAGACTGTTAATCAAAGAAGAGATCAATGGTTCTTATTCTGAGATCAGATAAATGCAAGATCTGTGATCAAACAGAAGGCAACAGGCTTGCCCATAAAAGAAAGAAACTAAGACCTTCTTGCTTTCTTATATGAGAGAGAGAGAGAGACAGACAGACAGACAGGCAAACAGACAAAGAAAAATTACCTCAAATGATTCGTCCCAAACTGGAGTAAGAGTGTTGTTCTTGGTCTTGGTTTTGAATTTCTGAGATCCAACTGGAAAAAAAAATATATAAATAAAGTAGTTCTATATTTAAGAGATGAGGAATTATGTACATTATTTCCATTTGACAGATATTTGTCCTCATCTCGTTTGTTGCTACCACAATGTTTCAGCTGGTATACCTTCCAGCCTTCATCATGATGATGGCTGGAAGGTTCATCAGCTGAAACGTTGTGTTAACAACAAACGAGATGAGGACAAATATCCGTCAAATGTAAATAATGTAAATAATATAAATAAAGTATTTTGTATAAAGATTTAAATGTGGCACCATGTAAAAAGCACCCATGCCAGTGCCATGTTAAAAGCTGGTGCCACATGGAAAGCACCCAGTAAACATGAAAGTGGTTGAAGCTAGGAAGGGCATCCAGCCATAGAAACCATGCTGAAACAGATGACTGGAGTCTGGTGCAGCCCTGTGGTCTGCCAGCTCCTGTCAAACTGTCCAACCCATGCCAGCATGGAAAACGGATGTTAAATGAAGAGGATGAGGAGGAAATCCAAAGAAGAAAAAGGAAACTAAAAGGAGAATATGTCAAGGAATTCTTTTCTCCAACAAGCCACAGATATTGCTAAGAGACATTATTATGATAACTAGTCATGAAATTGAAGAGAAATTTTATTATAGGTTAAAACATCCAAAAATTTGAGAATTAACCTTTTCGATATTGACCTGCCCAACACTGCTCTTGGTTCTATGATAGAAATTCTTTGTGTCAAAGTGATCAAAATTAAAACCTTCCATAAAACTTTTGTATTAATTTAGTTCCAAACAATGGCCTGATAATGACAAAGTTATTTCACAAAATTTCTCATTATTTTAATAATTGAAAACAATAAAAGCAGAATATTCCATCCAAAATATGGTAACAAAAGTGTTAAACACATATTCTTCTCATTTCAAAGACATTGAACCATTAAAAAGATTTGGTTGCTCCACTAAACATGATGAACAATGAATAGAAGTCCTTTTGTTGGCAAACAATTTTCTTTGCTGTTTTGGTCTAGATCAACACTGGTCAAGCAGACCACTCTTGACCACCCGGATATTTTCATTAAGACATCAAAGTGTGATTTAAAGGAAACTTGATTGCTATTTCTAGTAAGTCAAGCAATCACAGAAGCTCCCTTGTCAAAATGTTGTTGTGGTGAAGTCCCAAGCCGGCTTCGAATGAGCAGAACTATGTCCCCCTTTATTCAAGCAGTGTGTATATAAGAATGTTCTTTTTTGTTTTTTAAATGATTTGAAGGAAATGTGATTGCTGTTTATAACAGGTTGAATGGCCACCTCTAGAGGCCTCCCTTGTTTGGCTCATTTTGGATAACAATATGGTAAAATCTCAGAAGATGCTTACAAAAATGGTAAACAACTTCACATCAATCAATGCTGTTTAACTTTCTAACTTTTGAAATTGTCTTTCACGCTTCAAAAGTCAGGAACGGTAAATGTCAGTTGATTTGATTAAGATGTTTGGCTATTAAGATAGCAAATTATGACTTATTCTTGCAAAAAAATAATGAAAACAAAAACATACATTTTGAAGAAGCAATGAGATGCTGAAGGATTATCCTCCTGACTAAATAATTTTATGGAATGCTACATACAAGCTAGAATAATGGTTCCACTGTAGAGCAAGCCAAGCTCAAGTGTCAAAAGATCCAGGATTCTAGTCTTCATAAATGACTTGCCCGACGACCTCACGTAACACACCCTTCTATTTGCCGACGATATCAAACTGGTCGCTCCTCGCGGTGATATAGAGGATCTTCGTCGATGCCTCCACCAAATTTGGAAGTGGTCTAACGAATGGGACCTGTGTCTGAACGTGTCAAAGTGCTGTCATCTGCCTGTTGGCTCTCCTCCTGCAACTCAACTTGATTTCGAGCCGGGTCGTCTGCTGCTGGAGAGGACCGATCAGGTAAAGGACCTGGGTATCTTGGTGGATTCCTCCTTTTCGCCTTCGGCCCAGTGCGTCCATGCTGCCAACAAAGCACGCGGAATTCTGTTCTTGATTCGACGGTCATTCGGAATGCTCACAGCAGCCATATTCCTACCACTCTATGTCACGCTGGTGAGACCCATATTGGAGTACGGGATTCAAGCCTCTTCTCCTTATCTCCTCAAAGACATACAGCATCTCGAAAGAGTCCAGAAGCTGGCTACCCGCATGGTTCATGGTCTCAAAAATTTGTCCTACGAAGAAAGGCTGAGGACGCTCGACCTTTATTCTCTTGAAAAACGCCGCCGCCGTGGTGATCTCATTCTCGCCCACAACATCATAAGCGGAAAGTGTAACCTCTCGAAAGAGATGTTCTTCACTCCTGCTCCAGAACGTCGGCTGCAGGGTCATTCCGAAAAGCTCTACCTGCGACGATTTCATCTCAATCGAAGGAGAGGAGCTTTCTCCGTCCGAGTTGTGGATCCGTGGAACAAGCTGCCAGACGAGATGGTGAAGATGCCGACGACTGCTTTGTTCAAAGCCTCCCTTGACCTCAAGTGGCCTGAACTCTTTACATGAACACCACCCTGTACTTAACTCCATGTCCCCCTACATGGCCTTGCTATTTGCTTTTGAGCCAAATTAACTAACTAACTACTCAAAGCAAAATAAGAAAGAAAAACATGTACCAAGAGTTTGACATCTTAAAATTCTAAAATCAAATTGAAATAGCATCCTTAATCAGAGAGACTTTCAAGTAAACATTAGATGTAGATGTACTTACTCCTTAGAACAGAGTAAGGATCTGAAGACCCTTTCTTCAACACACCAAAGTCAGCTCTCTTCAGATCTGCAGCTCCAAGCATATGGATTCTCAAAACACCCTATTGAGTAAAATTATTAATAACTTATAAAATAAAAATTTAAAATGCATTCACATTGATTAAAGAGAATCTTTGAAATTTCTTTCACGCATTTCCTAAACAACAAATATTAACAATAACTTAAAAAAAAAAACCATGAATACTTAAAAGATCTCCGTTGCTACAATATATTTGTTCAATAAAATGGTTAAACAAATTCTTAGCTTAATACTAAAATGGAATTTACTTTTGATCAGTTCCAAATTTCTTCCACTCCACTAGTTTCTCCTTTTTTCATTACCCACAGGATGTCTACCCAACCCCTCTCTCCAGGTCCTGTACTAACCACAACACCTACTCCTTTCTCCCCAGCACATCATCCCCTTGGAATCTCCTCCATGTTCATGTCTTTCCTACAAGTGTTGCCTTGCAACAGTTTACAGAGAACATTAATACAACTACTGTTACCATCAAATAAATTGTGAATAGCACTTCTATCCTAATTGTCATAACTATGAAATCTAAAATACAATCGTATATATGAAAAGCAAAGTCAACCTTGGCAGAATTTGAACTCAGAACGTAGGGGCAGACAAAATACCGCTAAGCATTACTACTACTACTACTACTAATAATAATAATAATAATAATAATAATAATCCTTTCTACTGGAAGCACAAGGCTTCAAATTTGGGGGAAGGGATTAAGTCAATTACATCGACCCCAGTGCATAACTTGAACTTATTTAATTGACCCCGAAAGGATGAAAGGCAAAGTCAACCTTGGCAGAATTTGAACTCAGAACGCAGCGGCAGATGAAATACCGCTAAGCATTTCACCCGGCGTGCTAACGACTCTGCGAGCTCACCACCTCAATAATAATAATAATAATAATGATAATAATAATAATAATAATAATAATGGTGGTGGTTTCAAATTTTGGCACAAGGCCAGCAACTTTTTAGTGAGAGTGGATAAGTTGATTATATTGACCCCAGTGCTCCACTGGTATTTATTTTATTGACATCAAAGGGATGAAAGACAAGCTCTGAAGAAATGCTGCTAAGAATTTTGTCTAGTGTGGCAATGGTCTGGCCAGCTTGTTGCTGTACCAATAATAATAACAACAGTTTCAAATTTTGGTACAAGGCCAGACCAATAATAATAACAGGATTAGCTGAATAAAAATATTCTATTTCAAGAAAATAGCCATTGTCATTTATAACATATCAGGTGGACAACATAGATAGGTCCAATAAATATTACTTCACTATCAGTCAGTTTAGACTGTAATTAGAAAAATAATGAAGCGTTAATGTTTTCTAATTCAACAAGATTTACTTCAGATATAAATGAGAGATTTTGATTTTTTATTTAACATTTTAATGGTTGCTACATTTCTGTAATCAAGTATTTCAAATTCCTGCTTTAAAACAGCAATTTTCTAAATTAAGAGTCAGACTAAATCAAATTCTACATTTAACAATGCTGTACCCACTCCCTCCCCCAACCGAAGACTTAAAATTTAGAGAAGTCTACAACAGATGAAACAGTTTTAAAGGCTTTTCCTCGCTCCATTTGATAAAAGTCTGTATGTTCACTTTTCTTTCCCTCTAAATACTTTACTTGTAACAACATCACGAAAAGGCTTCGAGAAACCCAAGTTCAAGGAAGTTTCAAGAAATTAAAAGCTTTTTAAAAAACATAAAAATGGAGAAGACATTTCAATCGCAAATTTTGTAATTTTATAACTCTCCAATAAAAACAAAATAAAATGCTGAGTTCCTTATTTTTGTCCCTAAAATTTTCCAAAAGTATCATTGGAGCACCATTTTCTGAATCCGTTATATTTTTAGCATCCTTCTTACGAGAGGATTTCAACTCAACATTAAACAAACAAAACATGTAAATTATACAGTGACTGATGATGGTTAGGTGGAATAGGGCAGAGAAATTAAAGAACTTTGTCTGGGATAGAGCATAACTGAAAGGATCTGACTGAACCTTTTAATCAAGAGTTGGTATGTTGCTATAAAGCAACCAACAACAGTCTTCTTACAGCTAGACTACATTTTAAACAGCAAACTATTATCAACCCTTTTGTTACTGCATTTTTGCTGAAATATCTGCCTCCTTATTTCAATTAATCTCAAAAATAATGAAGAATATAATGAAGTTTTAATCATTACCAAGCTGATTTTTAGGACATAAATCAGCACAAAATTTTAATGAGAAATTTTCAGACCACTTTAAACAGGAAGTTTGTATCATAGAACCAGGTTTCTGGTCGTTTCTGGTGGGTTTGTAACAAAAGGGTTGGATAGGCAGAAAATGTAAATACTGGAATAATTATTTAAATAACTGAAAAATTATCTGAAAAAATAAAAGAATAATAACCTTTGGTAATGGATACCTCAACCTGTTGGCATCAACATTTTCTGCAAGAGGCACAGAAATACGGTTGGGAAGTACCATTATTGAAAATATTTGGTCTTGTACGATACTACGCAACATTTCACTGAAAAGACAATATATCAAACAAGTTAAAGTCTACCAAAATGCTTTCAAGCTTTCACACATTCTTCACATTCAGTGCCCATGTCTTGGTACCTTATAATATCTCACTTCTTACACAAGAAAAAATACTAATTATCATTTAATTATTTCCCAGTGATTACATATTTTTTCTTCAAGAACTTATAAATATTACAAAGTTTACCAGTATAAAAGAAGTTAGCTTCAATTATTCTTTTTAATAACTACCCATTCTATGCAGAACTAATGAATCTGTTAAAAATATTTGGTAATATTTCAGTAGATTTTGCTAAATAAAAAATAATGAAAAAAAAACAAAAACTCAGAACTATTTCAGTGTAAAAGAATTTAACAAAAACCTTTTAAAGACTATTTTAAAATAGATATTAAATATTATTTCTATAATGAGCTTTTCTATATTACCTGAAACCAGGGACATCGAAAGCATTGGCCAAACTTGTCAGGTTGAAGTCAATAGACTGAAAATAGAATTCAAAAATAAATTGTTTATTAATACAGAATAAATATACAAATCATCATTTTAGATCTTGCTGTACACAGTGCATATAACAATTTCGCTGAAATTATAAACAATGCCAGTGGCTTGTTTAGGCTCAGAGGTGCTTCTGGCTGACAAGACACAATATGACAAGACTCCAATGGCTCAGAATCCCTTGTGCCAATAAGGTGACTGTGTTATAAATGCACTGTTGCTGTAAAAAGGAGAAGTTGCTCTCCTGTGACGTACACAACAACAACTAACAGATTTGTATTCTAATCTACCAGAATATAATAACGATGAACACATAAATCATCATTCTAGATCTCACTTAACAATGCAAATAATAATTGCTTATTAACAATTAAACTAAAATTCTTCTTCTCTGTAAACTAAGACCTAAATTTGAAGAGATCCTTGTTTTTTCGAGCTAGAATTAGATTTGATCTTGGATTATAACAGAAGAACTGACCCTGATTCTTGAACAATATTTAATTTCACCCTTTGCCATTCCAAGAACAACATCATTAAGAATGTTGAGTGTGAGAAAACAAATATCTGGCATTTCAAGGTACCTGCAGCCATATTAGTGACCCTAGTCAATTTTAAAGTATTTTATTTGGTTCAATAAGAAATAATTATAGAAATCAACAAGTCATATTTCATGAAATACAGTACAAAGAAAAAATAAAGGACAAATAGATTTAGGGTGGGAATTTCTGAACCATGATTGTTTTATAAGCATCATAGCTTCTTCAAGCCATTTCACAGATTGGAAATCTATATTACAAATGTATTTAAGAAGGTAAGAACTACCGCTTTATGTAAGAATTATCAATACTACGCAGATGACAAACATGAACTGAAAGAGGTTTCTCAGTCTTATATTGAGGAATGAAAGAAACCCAGAATAAAAAAAAAATCTCATGAAAATAATGGGAAAATTATATTCAGAATTAATTACAAGAGTGGAACATAACCCTTTCGTTACCAACCCGGCTGAAACCGGCCCTAGCTCTGAGTGCAAATGTCTTGTTTTCATAAGTTTTGAATTAAAATCTTCCACCAAACCATAGTCACAATTTATGTTCCTAACACTAGCTGAATGATAACTAAGTTATTTTACTAAATTCTGTGTTATATGTAAAATAACTGAAAGCAATACAGAGCATCTCAAAAATGACATAGATGCCAATTTAAAGAATGCCACAGTATTGAAATATGCAGACGACATCAAGCTGTACCTTGAAATCAAGAGGACTGATCCTGATGTCTACAACTCTTTCCTGCAATCAGACCTAGACACAATGCAGCAATGGATCACAGACTGGCAACTGAAACTGGCTGTGGACAAGTGTACCACCATGCATTTTGGGAGAAAAAACCCTGCATCCACATACTCCCTTCACAACACTGATATCAAGAAATCCTCTTGCGAGTGTGACCTAGGCATCACTGTCAGCAGTGATTTGCGTTGGACAAAGCATATCTCTAAAATTGTCAAGAAGGCCGAGGGTGTCTTGGCATCACTCAGCAAGACTTTTGTTAGCCGCTCTCCAGCCATCTATTTAAAACTGTATACAGCTATGGTACGACCACACTTGGAATTCGCATCATCAGTTTGGAATCCCTATCTTGCTCAGAACATTGACCTCCTGGAATCTGTCCAGAGACGTGCAACCAAACGCATACCCTCCATCAGACACCTACCATATTCTGAGCGCCTTGTTTCCCTGGGCATGGATTCACTGAAGCTCCGGCGTCTGGCGACGGACTTGGTAAACACCCGCAAGGTTATCAACCACCTCACCAACAACAACACTGAACACCTTTTTGATCTCCATGTGTCTAACACACGTGGACATGCCTACAAAGTCAGAAAACAGCACAGCTCCCATGACTTTCGGAAACATTTTTTCACGCTCAGGGTTGCTGAAGCGTGGAATAAACTGCCTGCATCAGTTGTTGACTGCCATGACACTGCATCCTTTAAGGCCCTCATGCTTCCCGAAATCCGTCGAAACTACACCTGATTATATATACACTTTAGATGAGTTGTAGTGCACCTGAGCACTGTACACAATTATTATTATTATTATTATTAAATACAGTAACGAAAGGGTTAATACATTATGCTCTGATGCATTCAGTCAGCTGTTGTCATTCTGGTTGTTATAATTGCAATATTTTGGCTGATGTGTTCTCCAGCTTCTTCAAGTGCCTGTTGTATTTGATAAGGTTTACAGAATGTTGGTTTGTATCTGAGTCCCCAGCCACCAGGCCATGGGTCATTTGGCACTGGACTTCACAGAAAGAAGAAACTTGTAAATTTTATTTCTATTTTATTAACTCTCACAGTCTGTGGGTTTTTTTTCCTTTTGGCATTACACATGAATTATATATGTAATAATTAAATATCATGCACTTTGTGGTTTGTTATGTGCATGATTCCCCAAGTCCACTGGGAAATTGTTGTACACAAAGCTGGTCCATGGTGCAACAAAGTCTGGGAGCCATGGTTGTAGACTGTAGACAATTCCTTTCTTCACATTGTTTAATTTGGAATTCTAAGAATGTCACCTATTATGGCATGCACTAGAAGAAGGCTGGAGGGTACAAGAGCCAAAACACTGAATACCACAGCCATAACGAGGACACTAGTCTAAATATGTCAGTGTGGAATAATAATTCATTATCTCAAATTCAGACAAAATATATGTGCATGACAAGAAATTTAAATATAACAACAGTAAATTTGAAATTACTGGACTCCTGACAACTGAACATGTGAATATTTTTTACTAAAGCACCAATATATATCACAGACATGTTCTTGAATAAAATTAGCTAATTAGTTACATATGAGCATATGGTACACAAAGTTTTAAATCTCAGCTTACCGGGTTGTTCAGAAAGTAAACATTTAATCCACCAAACAGAGGCATGACATTCATGAGGGGCTTGAAGACAACTCGTAATGTCCCTCGAATCTAGTTAAAAGAAGAAAGCAGCATTTAATGTAATACAATAAATGTAACTCAATGAAAACATACAATGAATAGTAATGAGATCTTGCTTAAAATTAAGTATTTGACAAGGCTAGCATAGGACTGGTTTCTTCTTACGAGAGAAACATAACATGATGTAGGATGGTGCTGCTTACTATACAGACAAATATTCTACATCGGTGTGTGTAGGAGCATCATCATCTTAATGAGTTAAATGACTCAAAGAAAGGCCTCTTGACTGACTAGCATCAAATCACTCACCGACACACTCCAACATCTGGAAACAACCATTTCATTTTCAATTGCAAATGCACATACACATTACATGTATATGTACATACAAACACAAGAGAGAAGGAGAGAGAGAGAGAGAGAGAGAGAGGAGAGAGAGAGAGAGAGAGTATGTGAATGCATGTGTGTGAGTGTGTATGAAAGATAAAGAGAATGAGAGAGAATTTGTGAAATTTTAATACCTGGAGGTCTTTGATTCCAGCAGTGATACCTTTGATACTGACAGCAACATCTGCATCACTGCTATATCTGGAAGAAAAAAAGAATGAAAAACAAAAGTCACAAGATGTTGATGCTGGAAAGTTTGTTGAATTGTGAAGATGGACGATAACCCTAATTAATATCACAAAAACTATTATTTCAATAAGACATGCACAAGCCTGAATGTGTAGTTAAGCAGTTTGCTTTGCAATCCCATGGCTCCGAATTCAATTTCACTGTACTTTGGCAATTAATTATTATCAACCTGCAAAGACCAGACTGCTCTTTCTCTGTCTGTTAATTAACTTGAGAAATCTTTTGCTTGGAATTACCTCCCCTTCGCACTGAAAGTCACAAACAATTGCCACTAGGTTTTCTTTAATTTTTTTTTTTTTTAGAGGGATCATCGTCGTTTAACGTCCACTTTCCATGCTGGCATGGGTTGGACAGTTTGACTGAGGGCTGGCAAGCCAGAAGGCTGCACCAGGCTCTAATTCGATCTGGCAAAGTTTCTACAGCTGGATGCCCTTCCCAACACCAACCACTCTCCAAGAGTGTAGTGGGTGCTTTTTACGTACCACCAACATGAGGGCCAGTCAGATGATACTGGTATTGACCACACTCAAATGGTGCTTTTTACACGCTACCAGCACAGGTGTCAATCAGGTGATACTGTCATCAGCCAAGACAACGACTTCACTTGCCTCAACAGGTCTTTGCAAGCACAGTTTATTGCCCAATGATTGAAGGGTACTCTTAAATGGGCTCCAATAAATTAAGAATTTATTTCGCATTTGGTATATCACCTTTTAACTTCACACACACACACACACACACACACACAACACACACACACACACACACACAGATGACTGCTGTGCAAAAAGTTTTATCTGAACAGATTTGAAAATTTCCATTAAAAAAGAAGAGAAAAAAGGGGGAATTTGGTGCTGGGTTACTTGGTATAAAGCAATGGTAACCCTATTCGTTCATTTGATATTCTAACTACCATTACACAAGGGACATAGGACATAAAACTGGGTTAAATCATTTAATGGTAGCCAGTTGAGTGACATGTAGAGTCAATCAATTCTGCTTGAAGAAACATATGAAAGAGATAGCCAAATAAAAAGGGAGCGTTTCTTTCCACGCCCACCCCACCTTACTGTAGACAATTTGCATTAATATTTAGGTCTTCAAATGTACAATATTACATTTAAAGACATTGATGGGATTTGCTTAAGGATGTTTAGCTCCAATATTAAGCAGGCAGAACAGTCATGTAGAATATTCCGTTACTGCAAAAGTTCGGATAAGAATGTCTTTAAATTATTGGAATCTATGGAAATCACAAAGAACAATAAAAATAGAAGATCACCTAAAGAAAGAAATATCTTGTCTTCTAAGAACATGCAGGTGTGGCTGTGTGGTAAGAAGTTTGCTTCCCAACCACATGGTTCTGGGTTCAGTGCCACGGCATGGCACCTTGGGTAAGTGTCTTCTAATATAACCTCAGGCCATCCAAACCCACATGATTGAATCTGATAGATAGAAACTGTAAGAAGCTCATCATATGTGTGCACGTGCACATGAGTGTGAGTGTGAGTGTGTGTGTGTGTGTGTGTGTGTATTTATTCCCCCACTACCACTGGACAACCAGTGTTGGTTTGTTTACATATGCATAAATTAACAGTTCTATATAAGGGACCGATAGAATAAGTACCAGGCAGTGAAAGGTAATTCATTTGACTAAAACCCTTCAAGGTGGTGCCCCAGCACGGCCACAGTCTAATGACTGAATCAAGCTGCTTGATATGGTCCAAGAGCTGCAACAGTTGTCGATTAGGGTGAAACCTATTTTCCTGAATGAGTAAAGTTTGTTCATTCAGTGTTTCTCGTCATAGTTACTAAACAATAGGAACTGGGGTTTGCAGCAGGTCTTCATCCCAAACACCACCCCACCACACTCGACAACTCAATGAAGGAAGTCTCTATATATGGCCAGTCTAAATATGGCCACTCAACTTGCTAGAAACAGCAACCAAATTTCACTCAAATCACATCCTATATTGACATAGACTACATTAGATAATGTAGTCCTACATAAGACCTAAAAAGACTGGATGGTCACATATGGAATACCTTTGATCATACATCTACTTTACTTAGCCTGGGGCTAAATAAAAACAACACTTGTACTCCAGAAGACCTTATTGTAGACATGTAACTTTACGATTTAAGTTTTCAAACTGAACAGGCAAAATACTTACAGAATCTCAATATCCATGTAGATCTCGTCTCGCTTGACTCTTTCAGAATAGACTTTCACTCCACCGACTCTAGGAGGCTGCAAAGAGAAACACAGAAAGCTTAAGCAATAACAGAAACTCTAGGCTTCCTTCAGAGCGATCGGAGGCCAACATTAATGGGGTGCAGGCACATGGCTTAGTGGTTAGGGTATTCTGCTCATGATCATAAGGTCACGAGTTCAATTCCTGGCAGCATGTTGTGTCCTTGAGCAAGACACTTTATTTCACGTTGCTTCAGTCCACTCAGCTGGTAAAAATGAGCTGTACCTGTAATACAAAGGGGGCCAGCCTTGTCCCATTCTGTGTCACACTGGAATCTCCCTGGGAACTACATTAAGGATGCATGTATCTGTGGAGTACTCAGCCACTTGCATGTGAATTTCACGAGCAGCTGCTCCCTCAATCAGATCAACTGGAACCCCCTTCGTTGTATCCGACCTAGTACCAGATATTACTGGGGTTAGAGAATGACCTTCACACATGTAATTAAGCTGGAAGAAAAAAGAAATTGATGAATCATTTCCAAATTAAATGCCTGAAACTTTGTCTCCATTGAAAAATTTCTTTTAATGAATTTTGATTTTCTTGCCAAAAGTAAAATAAGCATACAGCAATATAAAAAAACTTAATGCTGACATGGGTTGGACAGTTTGACTGGGTGCAGCCCCTGCTGGCTTGCCAGCCCTCAGTCAAACTGTCCAACCTATGCCAACATGGAAAGCAGACGTTAAAAGACGATGATGATGATGATTGTATGTAAGTCTTCACATAACATAAAATGCAATTAAATACTTTCAATGGAGTCATGCCAGACAAAATGTTCAGCAGCATTTCGTCTGTCTCCATGTTCTGAGTTCAAATTCTGCCAAGGTTGACTTTGCCCTTCATTGTTTCAGGGTTGATGAGCATTGGGGTTGATGTAATCAACTTAGTCCCACTTCCAAAATTTCTGCCCTTGTGGCAAAATTTGAAACCAATATTTTCAATGGTGTATCAAAACAGTCTCCCTATTTTTGGGGTTTTTTAAAAAATTATTTTATCATCATCATCGTCATCAAGCTACAGTTCTACATTTTTCATTTCCTAATTTTGCATTTCCACCCCTATCGTTAATTGTTTAACATGTGGTGCTTTCTGCAAATCAACACAACAGACATGCTTTAACATGTACCACTTCTTTTCCAAATTTCAAATTTTTACTTGCTCCTTTAAATTGACCCTACAAAGAAAAACCAGTTCCTATGCATGTCTAATACTGAATGAGAAAAAGAATTTAGAAACAAAGATGAAGCAAAAATGGTTTAGATAAGCCATTTGTCTGCTGAAATTCATAACTGGGTTAATTTGTGAATATATTTGAGGAGGAAATTTAATTCAATAACGTCTCTGAAGTCTTGAGAAAAAGCTTTGTGAATAAAACTAAATGCTAACTAAGATCATCCCACAAATAGTTTTCATATTTAAAGCGGTTTATTAACAGCATGTGTTTAATATAAAAAAAAAGCACAGAATGTTTTTAGCTATATAAAAATCTCTTATTATAAAAGGCATCTCTTTATAAAAAGACACGGCCAAGAAACTAAAAACAGCACAAGTCTGTACTAGTTGCACACAGCATATGGAATGTGTGTGGAATGTTAGCAGGGCACGGCTCTAACAATACTAATTACTAACAGAACTGTATAATAAAGATATTAAACACAGCAGTTAGTCAAAAGCAGAAGAGTACAAGGAAATAACTGTACCAGTGAGTAGAACTGAAGAACCAATGCGTTATATATAGAACAAATAACCCTCTTATAACCAGTAAAATAACCCAGCCATTGCATAATAAACAGTTTAATTAAAATATTAAAATAGACAACTATGAAACATAATATAACAACCTAAACATTGCATAATCAACTGACTGATAGAAACAGGGTTATCAGCAAGTTACCACTCTTAAGAAGAGGTTGGTGGGTCAGTTGGCTGCCCACATGTGAGGTGTAGGTGTGTGAGCCAAGGTAGGTCTGCATGAAGCAGAGCTGACCTGACTTTTGCACAACAATAATAACAAGGCTTTCCATATGATAAAGCACCATGTGTTGGAGTACACAATGTGGTCCCCAAATAAAGGAAGGCTATATCAGGGACAATGAATCTGTGGACTTTGTTTTTCCCTTTTTAAGTGTTAGTCTTCTCAAATGTAATCCATGTCACTACATACATATTGAGAAATACTGAGACGGATGGGTTAGGGAAATATTGGTAGAACTTATGAATTAAAACACAATCAACCAGATATTGTTGTGAGTGGACCACAAGATAAAACTATGCTCTGTTGTGGAAATCAGCTTTCCTCTGGGTGCCAATGGGGTCAGCAACAAAAAAAAAGGGGAAGAAAACATTTATGGACCGTGGATAAAGTGTTTGCAAGTCCAGTGCCCAAGAGACACTTTCAGTTTCATATCTATTATTATTGGAGCAACAGGACACATGTGAACCCATGTTGAGCAAGGTACGGCTAAACTTGGGGTCTTGGGGAGAGAATGCAACTCCTTAATTCATATGCTATAAATGACCAGAATCCACAATATCTGGGACAATAAAAGTCTGCAAGACATTCTTCAGGTCAAAAAATGATGAATAAAACAAGCTGCTTTCTTTCACAATCCTGATACAAAGCAGGTGTGGTGGTCACAATAAACTCTAAATTAAAAAGAGAAAAGAAAACACACACACATCAGTAAAAATCTCCTCATCAGATTAAATCCAATAATAGTGTTTACTGGTTGGCTTTAAGCACCAGATCCACTCCAATCTGCTTAATCTCTTTTTGGTCCACAACTTTTGATCAACTGGTCTTACTAGAGTTGTCTTGCAGGTTTGTTGTGTTTAGAGGGGGGGGGTTATCTACCAATTGCCAAGCAACTGGTAGATAAAATAAAAACCCTTCTAAAAATCTCAGTTGAACAATTTCACTCAACTTATTACATACATAAGGACTATCATATTTCTGTTTATTACGTAAAATATTCATTCTCTTTAGGTATTTTCCCATCAGACATTTTATTAACAGGAAAAATAGTTAACAACCAAAGTAACTAATATAATTTTCCCAGTTTTTTTTATTTTTCCTTTTTTTTTTTGTCTCCCCTCACAAAGTATCATAGAACCTGTTATACAACCACTGTCATAGTTGCAAGCTGTTGCTATAAAGAATTAGAGCATGAAACATTAGCAACTGATGTAGACTATAAACAGGGTCACTTCTGAAACCTGTTAAGTGACAGTTTTTGTCTTTGTTGAAGTTTGTTTTAGCCATAATTATGTTAACGATAATCTGTGACAAATGAATACTGTCTCATCGTTTGAAATGTAGAAAGAACACAAGACATTTGAGGTTGATGTTGATATTTCCTTAACAGAACACTTAGACTAATCAGAGGCAAACTGAATAGCACACCTGACACACAAAATTGGATTTTTTTCTACTCGCCCACCTGTTGATGAGCAATGTCTCATGCAACCTGCTTCTCAAAAAGTTGTTCCTGCCTGATGTAGACAATATATGAATATATCTGTTCCTCTAAACCAGTGGTTCCCAAACATCTTCGGGCGGCCACCCCCTTGACACCCAGGACACACTCCTAGCGCCCCCACCCCAACCAACCCTCACAAGCATAAACCGCTTTCTGAAGCAAACTGTATTTCACAAATAAAACTTAACCTAATCAACCCCTTATTTTATTGTTTTTACATGAACTGCCACCCCATTATCACCCCACTTTTCTTCAATGCCTCCTTGGAACTATCCACTGCCCCCTCCCGCCAGGAGGGCAATACTGCCCACTTTGGGAACCGCTGCTGGGAACCATTTCCAGGATCACAGATACACAAACAAAATAACAATCAAGCAGTCAAAGTGTTGTGTTTGTATAAATATAGAAAAAGTCATGTTGAAATCGTATGATCTGTGAGTGAGAGAGGAGCGGGATTTGGGGAGTGAGAGAGGAGCGGGATTTGAGGAGTGAGAGAGGAGCGGGATTTGGGGCGTGACGAGCAAGAGCGCCAACCAAGTAAAATTCAGGAGTAACTCAGACAATTTGTTACATTTACTTGATAGCTTCTATGTGGGTGACCTAGCATCGAGATTACAGTGAGAGCTTCATAATAGTATAGAGTAAAAGTTCAAGGAACCGTTACCTGACTTGACAACAAAAAATACTTCTGTGCACAAAAGCAGACTATAAATCAACAAAAGATATCAGTCTGTGGAAATATAATAGATTAGGACTTGTGGGGGAAGCATGAATATACATGGTAGTGAGACATGTGCACTGGATGGAAGTGGAGAGGAATAAGTAGAAAAAGGAAAGGAAAGATAAGGGAAATAACTCAAGTGGGCCAAAGCTGGATTTAGACAATCCAGGCAAATGATATAACAAACGACAACGTGTGTGAAAGGTTCGAAATGAATTGGAATTTCAATTCTTTTAGAATTCTTTGTTGTCTACATTATTCACCGACACACATACATTTATAAATGTACTCACATACACGCACACATACACACCTTTAAATTATAAATACACTTTTATAAGAGAGTATGTGTATGTGTGTGTATACACACACAGATGTGGCTTTGGGGTTAAGTTTGCTTCTCAACAACACGGTCATGGGACCAGTCCCACTGTGTATCACCTTGGGTAAGTCTCCTACTATATCCCCAAAGACATGTAAGTGGATTTGGTAAATGGAAACTGAAAGAAGCCTATCATGTATGTATATATGTGATATCAAAAAGTTCCCAGACTAGTTATATTTAATAAAAAAAATAACTTATTTCCTTAAGTTTTAACATGGGTCTCCTTCGAAACAGTCACCTTGCACAGCAATATACAGGTCCCAGTGTTCCTGCCACTTTTGGTATCCAGCCAGGAAATCATTTTCCATGAGTCAAGGACCTTCTGTGATTTGCTCTCAACAACAGAGTTAAAACAGCGACCTTTGAGATGCATTTTCCTCTTGGGGAAGATATGGAAGTCTGCAGGTGCTAAATCTGGCAAAAACAGCAGGTGTGGAAGTGATACCATATTTTTTCGTAAGTGAAGAGAGCAATGACAGGGTGCTTTGTCATCATGAAGAACCCTATTCTTTGCACTCCACACATCCAGTTGCTTTCATTCAATGTCTTCCCTCAAATGCTTCAAAATATTATTGATTGTCCTCCAATGGCCCTCATGCACAAACTGATGGATTTTCTCCACATTTCCAGAGGTGACACTTATGATAGATCTTCCAGATCGCTCATCATCTTCCAGGGATGTTCAGCTTCTGAAGCACCCGTGCCACTTGAAACATTGTATACGATCCGCTGCTTCATCGTCATAAGCTTACCAAAGCATGCTCAATGTCTCCATAGCAGACTTCTCAAGTTTAACGCAAAATTCCATGTTGGCTCTTTGTTCCAACTTCATGTCCATGATGAAAATCAACTACAGCATACATGTAATCACAAAAATCACAAATTTCACAACTTACAAAGCAAACACAGCAACGTCACTAGGGACACAGTCTCATAAAGGTCACTACCAGCCCTCACTGCGCACGCAAGTGTGTGCTGCCATTTGTTGGCTTGCTACAGAACTGTTCCGAGAACTTTTTCATACCACCTCGTAGGTTTGTGCCTCCTTGTCTTGGTACAATAGTTGTAAATGAGCACCATTGTTATACAAGCAGTGCTGTTTGGTTCCAGTCTTCCATGAAAGCCTGTCCAGCCATGGGATGATATTACCTTGCTTGAAACAGGTGAAGGTTAGCAACAGGAAAGGCATCCAGTTGCAGAAAATCTGCCTCAATAAACTCCATCTAACCCATGCAAGTATGAAAAAGTGGATATAAAAACAATGACGATGTACTCGCTACACAGTCATTGGTTCCAATTTAATAACTGTGAGCCAAGTGTTTAGCAAAAGGTGTTCTAAATATGGGGAAAAAACAGCATTTATCAAAAGACTTTATAGGTTTCCTATAATCAGTATGTGATTACATGATTTGTAAATGCTTATTTTTAACCAAATATAGCAATGTATGGATCAGTTTACTGAATTAAAGCAAAGTCGGATTTCTATTCTTTGTGTATTCAGCTATGTGTTGTCCCAGAAAATAAATTAAGTAGAATTATTCATATCTTCCAAAGTTAGCTGACTGATATCAGTTGAATTTGTAAAAGACTGCAACAGTAATTTGGAACAATAATTTTATTTTATTATTAAAAATGTGTTAATTACTCCCCTAACTCATTTCAAGCAAAGAAAGAAAGCCATATTGGAAGAGAATTATTTGTTACTACTCTGTATACAATATAGATTTTATACATACATACATAATGTATGATGATACATTACACACACACACACACACACACATATATACATATATATATATATATATATATAGGTGGATGGGTAAAATGAAATTTAACAGTTTGCAGCAGCTGTTTATTGACTAATAACTGAAAACTAGTGAGGTCAAAACATTATGGAGATTAATGCAATGTGCTAGGTATATATTAGATATTACATACACTAAACAAAGAGAATTTTAACTTGAAAAAAAAAAAATGAAAACGAGTTGAAGGCAGGGGTTCAAACATTTTGTTTAGTTGCAGCAAAATGTTCAATCATTACTTCCTGTTCATAAATTACTCTCTTCTCACCTGCGTATACTGGCCTTCGAAATTTAAAGCAGTTGGGAATATTCCAAATATTGTCTGCGTTAAAAAAAAAAAAAATCAGAGCTGCCAAAAGCACTTGGAAATATCTCTCATTGTTTTCCTCCATCTTATCTTTCAAGGATGTGGTTCATAAGAAAGACAACTATGTAGTATCGACTATATAATGTATGTAGAAATGTTACTACAAAACAAAAAACGATACAGTTGTATATATATTTGAGAGATGAGGAATTATGTACATTATTTACATTTGACGGATATTTGTCCTTGTTTGTTGTTAACACGTTTTGGCTGAAATACCCTCCAGCCTTCATCAGGTGTCTTGGGGAAATTTCAAAACCTGGGTTCTCATTCCTAAGGTATTTTTCGATATTATTATTATTATTATTATCTTGGGGTTAGTAGCCCATGCTTTTAACCACTATGCCATATGCCTGTGGGCAATTATGGAGTGAATTTTAGGGCTTATAAATCTAATATTTTCCTATCCTTCCTTAATAGCCGTTTCTATATACCAGCTCATCAATGAAAATTAGACTCATTGAAAAAAATCTGGAATAAATTAGTTTCAAATTTTGGCACAAGGCCAGCAATTTCAAGGGAGGGGGCTCTACTGGTATTTAGTTTATCGACTCTGAAAGAATGAAAAGCAAAGTCAACCTCAGCAGAATTTGAACACAAGACGTAAAGACAGACAAAATGCCACAAAGCATTTTGTCCAGTATGCTTAGAATTCTGCCAGCTCGTTGCCCTAAAAATAGTCGACCTTGGCAGAGTTTCATGTTTTCCTCCTTCTAATCTTATCTTTCAGGGATGTGTGGTTCATAAGAAGGACAATTATGTAGTATCGACTATACAATGTGGCCGAAGCATGGAACAAACTACCTGTATCATTTGTTAGTTGTCAAGACACTGCATCCTTTAAAACCTCTGTGCTTCCCGAAATTCGCCAACACTACACCTGATATCTACCCCACTCCATACACATGTATATCATGAATCATACACTGTTCACTTTCCTGACTTTTCTGCATAATTCTATGTACTATACATGCACCTTTGATAAGCTGTAGTGCACCTGAGCACTTTACACAATAATTTCATTATATTTACCTCCGCCTTAGCAAAGGCCAAGGTATTGTTTTCAGTTGTGTTTGTTTGTTTGTTTGTCCGTGGACAAAATATCTCAAGAACCACTGGATGGATTCGGATGTAACTTTCAGAGATGTTTGGCCTTGTCACTGGCACAAACTGATTAGATTTTGGGATCAATCTGATACTGGACAAGGATTCTGGATTATATTTCCGTTTTTCTTTTTTTACTTAATCTTGAGAGTGGTAGGTTCGTTTTTAGTATTCTTGTTTGTGAGAGCAGTCAAGTTTATTTCAGATTTTCTCATTTTAAAAATCATCTCTGGCTAATCGTTGAGAAGACGTTAGTGTTGCTTTGGTGGAGGCTTGCACTCCCTGAGTGCTCTTGTTATTATTATTAAAATGGCACTAAACATTTTGCCCAGCATGCTAACAATTCCACCAGTTCACCACCTTGAACTATTGATTACCCTTGAATTCAATTATTTTATTTTTATGAAGACAAAGAATTTATGAACTGCATTCAAATTCACAGAGTTTATATTTCTTAAAATTCTACTTCTATCTCCAAACAAAACTGAAAAAGTTTGGTTTAGCAAGAAAATTATCTTGAATGACTGATTTTCTGATACGGTTTTTATTTAGATATATTTCTCTTTTAAAGGTTAAAGTGAAAAAAATTCTACCAGAAACTGAAATTGAAGCTGCAAGAGGAAATATTACATTTGCATCATCATCATTTAATGTCCACTTTCCATGCTAACACAAGTTGGACAGTTTGACAGGAGCTGGCATGGTAGGGATCCACACAAGGTTCCGTTGACCATTTTGGTTTCTATGGCTGGATGCCCTTCCTAACGCCAACCATTTTACAGAGTGTACTAGGTGCTTTCCACGTGGCACCGGCACCAGTGCTTTCCACATGGCACAAACACCAGTGCTTTCTACGTGGCACCGGCACCAGTGCTTTCCATGTGGCACCAGCACCAGTACTTTTTATGTGACACCAGCACCAATGCTTTGAAAAAAGTAGTCCAAAATTAAAAACTGTGTCAATCAATTAATATTTCCTCATTATTTCTCTATGCTAATTTATAATTAACACAAGATGGGTGTTGTTGTTGCAATAATCACATGCAGCAAAACATTAGCAGTAACAATAATGATAGTAGTGGCAAATTTAATTTCTGTCTTGTTTTAATGTAGGTTAGTTAAGTCACACTAGACACAAATTGCTGTTTAATTAAAATGAAACTGGCATAGTACAAGCCAAGCATACCAACTCGTTATTTCAAGCATCATAATGAATTTTGTTGCACTATTATAGCTGCCATCATTATCACTTCTGCATAGGGACAGACACAGCTTGCAAATATTTTTAAATAATCCCATCTCTTGAAAGCTTCCTGTGAGATTTTCTCATCATATCTCTCCTATAATATCTGTTTATTAATAAAAAGACATCTCACTGATTTCTCTTTCTTAATTCTTCACCATACAGTCATGCTCGATCCCATTAATCCCACCCTGTTATATAGAGCCATATATAATTTTTATAATGTTTCATGCTTACTTCCATAGGAGCCAAACTTCCAGAATTCAACCATATTAAAATATTTGAACTTTCAATAAACCAACAGTTTTAAACATATTTTATAGATTTGATACAGGATAACATCATATTTTATGTTAATAGGGAAACGCAGTGAGAGATTTTCCCCTTTTAATTACTGCCAAAAACAAATGTGAATGCTGTGTTAGAATAAGTGAACACAATGCACTTCAGCTAAGATTAGTTACCCTTTCACAACTAAGCCTTTGTTTTCCTTTTTCCCCTTTCTACTTCACTGCTCTTTAAAGCCTTGATACCTCTCAGTAAATCATTTATTAGTGATTTCACTGTTAAAGTTGTTCAGTTATTGAAGTGGAAAATAAATAGTTCATATGTATATATGTAGGGTACAGTTTTTCTTTTAAATATGAACATAATACAGCTTAATCATTTTTATTAGTGTTGGAATCCGTAGAGTGTTGTGGCTATTAATATCACTTCTATAATTAATAATCTAGTTTTCAAGAGAAACTTGTGTGTGTGAATGCATGTGTGTGTGTGTGTGTGTGCATGCACAAGCGGGTGTGTTAAGAAATGTTTGTAAACTGACCCAACAGGAAACCTACTTAGAAGTCTTCATGTCTGCTTCTCTCAGCTCTGTCTTTATTATAGGTTTAAATTTCCAGTCAAAAAAACGTATATGCTATAGACGGCCATATTCATAATTATATAAAAGAAATACTTTCCACTAATTAAAAAAAAACTGTCTGGTACTTAAACAATGCAACTCTGTGAGCATGTGACAAACAATAATTAGTACTTTTTATTACAATACACTTTTGTTTATAACTAAAGAATAACTTCATGTACTCTTTTTTTTAAATGTATTTACAAAAGAAAATACCACTGAACTGATTTGAAAAGGTTAACATACAATGGTAATTTTAACGTGTCAACATGACTGCACAAATAAGTCATCAAAATGAAAGGAGTAAAATCAACTGCATTGGTTATTGTTGTGCAGTGTTAGGTGAAACGCATGGCATGCAGGCAGTTGGTGCTAAACAAGGAAATGTAACCCACAGATCCATCTCCACACCTGAAGACTGACCTGTGCACTTCAAGGATGCACTGCATAGGATGCAGTGTAACCGTATGAACATGCAGCACTATCACCACTGTTTCTACATATCTGCAGACAGAGGTGGTAGCCACATCTGGAGCAGGCAAGTTGGAGTCAGTGAGAGTGTGACTGATGGCGCTCCTTTCTTCTTGCTGTTATTAATGAAACCATCCCAACATAGCATGTGATCATCATCATAATCATTTGACGTCTACATTCCACGCTGGCATGGGTTGGATGGTGTGACAGGATCCGATGGGCCCAGGGACTGCATTGTGCTCCAATGTCTCCTTTGGAATGGTTTCTGCAGCTGGGTGCTCTTCCTAATGCCAATCACATCACAGAGAGTACTGGGTGCTTCTTTTCATATCACCTACACCACTGAGGTTGCCAGATGGCTCACAAGACTACAAACCCCAGGGAAAGTGGAGGGGAGGGAGTCAGCTCCATGCTAGAGGACAAGGGGTTAAACTATGAGAGAAGAGAGGGTTTCAGAACAGGTTCTTGAAGAGGGTCTGCATAGCTACACATTTAGTAGGAGAAGGGGCAAAAGAGAAATGACAATTAGAAGAGATATCTAAATATTCACATATTGACACCCCAGTGATACAAGTTATGCTGCACATATTTCTATAGGGGATCCTGAACAGGAAAGAAGGTGTTAGTAAAATATTATTGTAGAAATGCTCTGGGGTGTTGTATTTGTGTCTGCGGCTTTTGGTGGTGACTTTTCATGCAATGACAAAGACTGCAGGTGTTTAAGCTTACTGCAGAAACAAACTGAGCCCTTCCCATGCCCAAGTGGTTTTCATTTGTAGCATTTTGTTTGAGTGTTCTGTAGGTATTAAATAATAATAATAATAATAATAATAATAATTGTGTACAGTGCTCAGGTACACTACAACTCCTCTAAAGTGTATATATAATCAGGTGTAGTTTTGGCGGATTTCGGAAAGCATGAGGGCCTTAAAAGATGCAGTGTCATGGCAGTCAACAACTGACGCAGGCAGTTTATTCCATGCTTCAGCAACTCTGAGCGTGAAAAAATGTTTCCGAAAGTCATGAGAGCTGTATTGTTTTCTGACTTTGTAGGCATGTCCACGTGTGTTAGACACATGGAGATCAAAAAGGTGTTCAGTGTTGTTGTTGGTGAGGTGGTTGATAACTTTGTGGGTGTTTACCAAGTCCGTCGCCAGACGCCGGAGCTTCAGTGAATCCATGCCCAGGGAAACAAGGCGCTCAGAATATGGTAGGTGTCTGATGGAGGGTATGCGTTTGGTTGCACGTCTCTGGACAGATTCCAGGAGGTCAATGTTCTGTGCAAGATAGGGGTTCCAAACTGATGATGCAAATTCCAAGTGTGGTCGTACCATAGCTGTATACAGTTTTAAATAGATGGCTGGAGAGCGGCTAACAAAAGACCTGCTGAGTGATGCCAAGACACCCTCGGCCTTCCTGACAATCTTAGAGATATGCTTTGTCCAACGCAAATCACTGCTGACAGTGATGCCTAGGTCACGCTCGCAAGAGGATTCTTGATATCAGTGTTGTGGAGGGAGTATGTGAACGCAGGGTTTTTTCTTCCAAAATGCATGGTGGTACACTTGTCCACAGCCAGTTTCAGTTGCCAGTCTGTGATCCATTGCTGCATTGTGTCTAGGTCTGATTGCAGGAAAGAGTTGTAGACATCAGGATCTGTCCTCTTGATTCAAGGTACAGCTTGATGTCGTCTGCATATTTCAATACTGTGGCATTCTTTAAATTGGCATCTATGTCGTTAATGTATGCCACAAACAAGAGGGGACCAAGGACAGATCCCTGTGGTACACCCGATGACATCTCATATGGTGTATTGTCTGTGTACATCCTGTTATGATGCATAGAGGCCAAATGTCACTGCTCTTAATATGGTGATGCATTGTTTGCCTGATTTTCAGTAGTGCACACCCTTTATATCATTATTATTATTATTATTATTGTAGCAATATTGCTATCTTCACTGTTTGAGAAAAACATTAGGAATGATCTCGTTTGAGATTACAAACATCTTTGGCTAGTTTAACCATGTTGTGTCCACTGATATGATTGGTTAGCATCTAAGCGCAGTCTGTCTCTCTACTTATTTCACGCCAGTGTGTAAACTGACCAATCATGGATTTCGGATAGGATCTTTCAATTGAGCCATCTTCAGTCCATAAATAGGCTGATTATTTCATGATTCACCGTCTTTCAACTCAAGACCTTCTAAGGTCTGGTCGGAGACCACACAGAGCTTACTCAACCATGTTCCAGTTCAAAATACAGACGACAGCCAAGCCAACCATACTATGAAGACACTATTGTATACCAGCGGCAGATAGAACGTCATCACCAGCATCATCTCCATCTCCGAAGATTCAACTTGTACACAAGATAAATACAGATTCAACTCACGCTGTTTGTGTGAAACTATCACCACGGAAAAACAGTTGCAGTATATATCTGAAAGACCATCTATATCAAGAGAAATATGCACAACAAGTGACTCAACTAGTCTCTGCTTCGAGACTCAAATCTTATTATCGTGTACTACATGAACTGGTAAAATAACTCTATCTTAACTCAATATGTTGAGACTTCTCTTATGCTCTGTAATTCTCTTGTATTCGCATGCACCTTTATCTGTACCTCCTGTCGCACACAAGAACACACAGACACAAATATTATATGCAGGCATTCATAACACAACACTACGCTAGTAATCACAACTCACTTTGTACACTGTGAATAAAATCTATCTTCTCTTTATAAAAGTAGAACGGTTTGGGCATCCTTTATTCATTTCTTTTGGCACTGTATAATATAAACATGTATTATGGCTTATATCATTATGTAATGTTAGGATGCGGCCGTGCGACATACAAGAGGAGAAATTTGTCACCAAACTCCTTACGTACGGTCGTATTCCAACATTATTATTATTATTATTATTATTGTTGCTGTTGTTGATATTGCTTCCTAAGTTTTGTGTTATTAAAAAATTTTGTGGGGCTGCAATCTGCTACTTTTCTGTTTTATTTAAAAATTTATATTAATGGCATTTTTTGACAAGCAGTGTAGCTTATAAACAAATTATGACAATAGGGTATGAATTGAGAGTGATATGTGGGTACTATTTCTAGCATGTTATACAATCATACAGAAAACGCTGGTACAATAAAGTGAAACACATCAGCAGCAATGAGGTGGAAATCTGGGTGAGCTTTGAGTACAGGGTGCCACCTTCACATTGTCAACATGAAAGTTGCAACTTGTACCTGAGAATCACTGAAGTTTGAACAAGCTAAGTATTTTCTAACAATGGATATATTCCAAAACTGCATCCATTTAAACAATGATCAAACGGTTAATTAAGTAAAATAAAAAGTTTAAAATCTCTTGATCAACTAAGCCATGATATTGAAATATGAGCACACAAGACTAACTTCTCAGATCCTGCTTCTTCAGCTAAACATAGTAAAATAGTGCTGCAATAAACTCAATTTCAGAAAAGGCTAGCAAAGCAGTTCTTTCTCCAGCAGCAAAATATCAAAATTAGAACTTCAACCAGCACCATTTGCCGTTTTTTATGCAAGCATTCAAAGCGTCAAGCATTTCAAAGAACTTCATAATAGGAATTCATACGACATCAGTTGCAGTTAATTTGAAATTGCCTGGCAAGCTAAAACTTCTGCAAGCTTGCCACATATGGACTTAGGAATATTGAAACCCTTCAAAAGGTTAATAAGAAAAAGAAACCCTCTTTCGTGTTCTTGTCTTCTGCAAGTGATTTTGGTGGCGGATTTTCAGGAAATGTCTGATGAGGGTTTAGTTTTGCAGTATGGATATATTCTTTTCTCCTCTAGGCACAAGGCCCGAAATTTTTGGGGAGTGGGCCAGTCGATTAGATCATCCCCAGTATGCAACTGGTACTTAATTTATTGGCCCCGAAAGGATGAAAGGCAAAGGTGACCTCGGAGGAATTTGAACTCAAAATATAACGGCAGACGAAATACCACTAAGCATTTCGCCTGGCATGCTAATGATCTTGCCAGCTCACCACCCTGCAGTGTGGATATATTAGCTGAGGTTATTATCACTTAGTTGAAAGGCAGTGAAGCTGGCAGAATCGGTGGCACATTGGACAAAATGCTCAGTGGCATTTCACCCAGTCTTCTTCATGTTCATCATCATCATTTAATGTCCGTTTTTCCATGCTGGCATGGGTTGCACAGTTTGACTGAGGTCTGGAGAGTCAGTAGCCACACCAGGTTCCAATCTGATCTGGCAATGTTTCTACAGTTGGATTCCCTGCCACTCTAAGAGTGTAGTGGATGCTTTTTACATGCCACTGGCACGGGATCCAGTCAGGGGTTTCTATTCCGAGGTCAACTTTGCCTTTCATCCTTTCAGGATGGAATAAATTAAGTACCAGTAAAGCACTAGGGGTTGATGGGATTGATTTTCCCCTCCTTCCCCACCAAATATCAGGTCTTATGCCTATAATAGAAAGAGCTATTATCACTTGGCTATGCAGTATCCATTGTTGTGCTTGTTATTGACGACGCTGCAAATTCCTCTTTATATATTGATAATTATGTGTGGCTTATGCAGAGTAAAAATGTTAACCACTTTTGTTTTTCTAGTGTTTATCTATTTTTGTTATTTTCTTGTTTTGGTGTATGATGCTGAGTTTATTTCAGTTGTGGGTGGTTTCCATGTTTTGTGTTTGAGGCTGTCTCTGGTATTTATGACCTAAGAGAGCTATTTCCATTGTGTAACTGGATTTATAGTTTTTGTTGCCAGGTAGGTCAAGCATTCTATGTTTTTGTTTGTTTTGGATGCATCTATAATTATTTTATTGTATATATGTACTGCCACAGCATCTAAAACGGTAATTATTGCCATTGTTAAATTCTGAGAACAATGATTCTGTTTCTTGATGAAATTCATTTCAAAAGTTTGTTAAGTGTTTTTCCTTTCTTCATTGACGTCTGACTGTGTTGTCATGGTAATTAGTATACAATCTGCGGGGACACACATTCACATCAACATCAACTCAAGTTGACATCTTTCAACTCATTGAGAATTGTCTGACGTTTAAATACTACAAACATTTCTAAAGATCGGCTCTCATTTAAATAACTATGGTGTATATGTATATATATATCTCTTTACTCTTTTACATGTTTCAGTCATTTGACTGCGGCCATGCTGGAGCACCACCTTTAATCGAGCAACTCGACCCCAGGACTTATTCTTTGTAAGCCCAGTACTTATTCTATCGGTCTCTTTTGCCGAACTGCTAAGTGACGGGGACATAAACACACCAGCATCGGTTGTCAAGCAATGCTAGGGGGACAAACACAAACATACACGCACACACATATATACATATATATACATATATATACGATGGGCTTCTTTCAGTTTCCGTCTACCAAATCCACTCACAAGGGTTTGGTCGGCCTAAGGCTATAGCAGGAAACACTTGCCCAAGGTGCCACGGACTGAACCCGGCACCATGTGGTTGGTAAACAAGCTACTTACCACACAGCCACTCCTCTGCCTATATATATATATATGAGATGATTAAATGCAGTGATATGACATCTAATTTTATTACTTAACAGATGGCAATAATATCAGTCAAGGTATCACTTAGTAAATCTCCCTAAAATCTCACAGGAAACTTTTCAGAGAAATTGGCCAGGTCGGTGATAAGACAAACTGATAAAATAGTCTTAATGAATTAATGCCAATTCAGGTAGTAGTAACTGCTAGAAAGACAGTTTACTTGAGGAAGACTGAGTTTAATTCAATATATGTTTTTTTTTAAGGATAATTATTAGTTTGTATGGTAACATTTTTTTTCTTAAAGCTCCATGATTGATTAATTGATTGATGAATAAAAAGAGAGCTGACAATAACGTGGATTTTTCATACAAACCACAAGACTACAGAACCAAAGCAGAAGAGCCAGGCACAGTCCTCTGGCTCACCCATCCCTATCAAACCATCCAACACATGCCAGCATGAAAAACATTAAATGGTGATGATGAGGATGATGATAACACTCTTTTAGTACCTTCAGCTGGAATTTCTCGAAAATAGTCAGTTTATTGTGTAAATTGCTTAGTGTGTGCACGTGAGAGAGAGAGAGAAACGTCAGCTGTTTATTGAACCTTCCCAAAACTCATTTATCCATTGTTTAAACATTCACACACAGATTCAAAACAGCAGGTGGTCAACCATCTTGATGGCCACTCCAGAACAGATAAAATTCTTTGTCCAAACCCCAGACTCACATTTTAATAAGCATATTTGAATTATTGACATTTTTCAACACACACTACATTTTATCCTTCTCCACCTCCTCCTCCTCCTCATCATCATCATCCTTTAACATCCATTTTCCATGCAGCCAGGTCAAATTTGGCTTGGTTTCTACAGCTGGATGCCCTTCCTAACACCGACCACTTTACAGAGTCTACTGGGTGCTTTTATGCAGCACCAGCACCCACAAGATTAGAAATGCTCAGCTGAAGAAGGATGCAAGGGGTCATGCCTGAATGCAAGGGCAACCATGATTTTATTTAGTTTGACATGTCTTCTAAAGCACAGCAAACTGCCAGGAGTCTTGGCCCCCTGTTGTCCCCTCTGTGAAGCCCAACACCTGAAGATCCTTTCTCACCACTTTGTCCCACATCTTCCTGGGTCTACTGCTCCTTCCACATGTTTTCTCATACACACACAATCATCATCATCACCATCAACATCAACAACAACAACAAATTATTTGAGAGTGTGATGAGGTCTCAAGCAACTTTTCGGGAAATAACAGCCTGCTTATTCCCAACCTGTATGGTTTCTGCAATGGCAGAGATACCCCAACACAAATCCTGCATTATTTTGATGACATCCTGAAGGACCTGAGAGAGGGCTCCAATGCAGACCTTCAACATAGCTGACCACAGCATACTACAAAAGAGACCATCCAACATTGGAGTCTGAAAGAAACTAGGAAAGTGGGTTGAATGTTTTCTGATGCACAGAACCTTGAATGTGCGATGGTCTTTGATCAAGCTCGGTAAGAGTCATCAGTGGAGTCCTACAAGGCACTGCAGTGGGCCCACTCCTCTTCATTATTTACATTAATATCATTGATACATTATTTAGAATGGACAGATATTTGTCCTCATCTTGTTTGTTGTTAACACAACATTTCGGCTGGAGGGTATATCAGCCGAAACTTTGTGTTAACAACAAACAAGATGAGGACAAATATCCATCAAATGAAAATAATGTACATAATTCCACATTTCTTAAATATAGAAATGGAATATCATTGATGTCATCAAACACAGCAACATTAGAACTTTCACAGATGACAAAGCTTCTGAAGGTTGTCATCAGGGTAGGAAACTGGACTAATCCCCAATCGGATCTCCTCGCTGTTATCCAATGGGCAGAAAGAAAAAAAAAAAACAATATTCTTTTACTTGTTTCAGTCATTAGACTGTGGTCATGCTGGGGCACCACAGTGAAGAATTTTTAGTCAAAGGAATTAACTACAGATCTTATTTTCTTTTTTTTTTTTGTAAGAGCCGAGTACATATCCTATCGGTCTCTTTTGCTGAATCGCTAAGTTATAGGGATCTAAACACATCAGCACCGGTTGTCAAGTGGTGGTGGGGAGGACAAACAGACACAAAGAAACACATCATCATCATCGTCGTTTAACGTCCACTTTCCATGCTGGCATGGGTTGGACGGTTTGACTGAGAACTGGCAAGCCAGAAGGCTGCACCAGACTCCAATCTGATCTAGCAAGGTTTCTACATATGAATGCCCTTCTAATGCCAACCACTCTGAGAGTATAGTGGGTGCTTTTTATGTGCCACAGGCACAGGACCAGTCAGGTGGCACTGGCATCAACCATGCTCAAATGGTGACTTTTACATGCCACAGGCACAAGTGCCAGTCAGGTGGTACTGGCATTGGCCACAACAATGACTTCATTTGACTGAAGTACACACAGAGGCTTCTTTCAGTTTCCATCTACGAAATCCACTCACAAGGCTTTGGTCAGCCTGAGGCTACAGTAAGAGACACTCACTCAAGGTGGCATGCAGGACTGAACCCAGAACCATGTAGTTGGGAAGCAAGCTCCTTACCACACAGCCATGCCAATGCCTATATGCAGCTAAACGAGGATAAATTGAATTAATCCACTTCAGTAAAGAGGCTGCACTTAAGCCATCCTACGTTACTCCCTCATGTGAAAACCTTGTGGTATGAAACACCAGAGGGGGGACCTTGGAAAAACTGTCAACAACAACTTAAGCTAGAGTGCTCACTTATGCAGTAAAGTTGACATGGCCTGCAGGGCATGCTCCGGGATTCTCAGGGCTTTCTGGTCTAGAGATGTTCCTACAATTGTCCTTCTCTTTTCTACCTTCACCCATCCTCACTTTAAATACTGTTTTCTGCTGTGGTCTAAATACATGAAACAAAGAATCCTAAAATTGAAGCACCCCAGAGATCTACCTCATTGCCAGTCCACAAACACAACAGCCGTTTCATCTTAAAGCATCACTTCAGATCTATTAAAAGAACAATGCCTGTGCATTTAACAGAGTAGCTACTTGACCTGATTTTATCTTCTTTGTCACATGCTGCTCCCACTGTAGACATTACAAGCTTTTAAGTTTTACAATATGGTTGAGCTTTTCTCCTACATCAAACCTCTTTTAAAACATTAGAGGTCTAATGTACAATGTAACTCCTTTACACACTACTGCATTTACTTCCATTTACTGACTGCCTCTTTGCAGTCATCTTGACTAAGATTAACTCTTGTTACCATATTTCTGTTGAGGTACTCTGTGTTTCTTTCAGTTAATTTTAAATATAACAAAGAATTTAGTAAAATAACTTAGTTATCATTCAGCTAGTGTTAGCAACATAAATTGTGACTAAGATTTGGTGGAGGATTTCAATTCAGAACTTTTGAAGACAATTCAGAACTTTTGTACTACAGAGCCAGAGGCAGTTACAGCCAGGTTGGTATTATGCCTGAAGTGTTAGTAGTTAAATCTAGCAATAATTGAAATCCCCAGCAAATAGAAAAAAACAGCAGAATGCAAGAAAAACAATGGTGTTCTGCATCAGCAAAAAGAAGTTGTCTTATTATTGTGAAATGAGAAATGAAAGGAATGGAGAAGTTTAAGGAGAGAAAAAAGTGTTTGTTTAAAGTTAGTAACAAGAGCATAGTCAGATGAATTAGTGCATGCAGAAACAAGATGAGGGGTCAAAAGGAAGGAGCCGCTAGATCAGTGATTCTCAACTGTGGCTCCCAAGGCCACATGCTGCTCCCAAGCATCCTTCTGGTGGCCCTTGATGGTCTCCCCACTATAAATATAATCAATTTTTCGTTAATTGACTTGTGTCTTTTGGGTTTTTATTTTTTGGTGCAGAGCCCCCTAAAAAAAAGAGTTCAGGTTTTGGATCTGGCCTGAATATTAGAATGGTTGACAACTGCTGAATGAGATACTGGCAAATGAGATCCATGACAACAGAAGGACAGTTTTAAGTGGTGCATGCACAGACAAGGTGGCAGATAGAAGAGAGAGTGCATAGGTGCAAAAGAGGCCTGAAAAAATCTCATGATTTTAGCTTTGAAAATTTTTGAAGTATATTCAAGAGTCCATAACTTGAAAGATTCTCTCTCTCTCTCTCTCTCTCTCTCTCACACACACACACACACACACACACACACACACAATGAACTTTTTATCTAGTAAATTCCACTCACAAGACCATGACAAGCAACACTTGCTGAAGGTGCCACACTATGAGATTAAACTCCGAGCCACACATGTGCAATTCAAATGTCTTAATCATGCAGTCATGACAGCACTCAAATATTTAATCAAACACGCTGATTAATCATTATCACAGTTTAGCATTTAAAGGTTTCCGTGCTGGAATCACAGAACTGATTAAATTTAATCTTTTTTAATGAAATCAAACATTTTATTAAAGCTAACTTTCTTGAAGCATAAAATCTGGTTTTAGAATAATATCTCTAATATTTACAAACTTCTAAATGAGCCAAGAAGAAGCCTCTATACAGTGACTCAACCTGCTAGAAATACCAGTCAAACTTAGTATTGGGTTGGTGCATAATTATTGCGGCTTTTTTTCCAACAAATTTTATTCAGTAAAGATTATTTGCCAACATAACATGGCAGTCCTGGTTTAGGATGAATGTTGCTGTAATTTAGCCCCAGGAGACATCGTCTCCAGCTGGCTATACAACACGATCTGGGTCCTTATGTTTTGAGCCTAGTGGGGGGTGCTAGATTCCCTTGTTCGAAAATATAAGGACACAGATCATGTCATATAGCCAGCTGGAGATGATGTCTCCTGGGGCTAAATTACAGCAACATTTATCCTAAACCAGGACAACAATTGGCAAACAATCTTTACTCCAAAGTACTGATGTTGATTATCTCTAGTTGTGAGATTTATAAATAGTAATTTTCTAAAATTCAACAAATTCAACAATTATTCAACAAAAACAATAATAATATTTAACAAAAACATCTTTAAATGACAGTCTGACTGTCTTCCAAGCAAATGGGAAGCAGTAATTGAAGTAGATGGTGATTATGCTCCAGAATAATCATTTAAAGATGTTTTTGTTACATGTTATTGCTTTTGTTGAATAAAATTTGTTGAAAAAAGCCACAATAATTATGCACCAACCCAATAACTATCTTTAAAAAGAAAGCAGGAAAGACACATTAGAAAATGTAGTCCAAGAAAGGAAGATGGAATGTCCTTGATCACAAACCTACTCATATAGTTTCTAAAGGGATAGTCTTTGCCATTTTGGAGGATTCCAGTGCTAGCTGAAGATCATGATTCTCCCATAATCCCAAGTCTGCAACCTTTATTGAGGTTGGATATCTTGTCAATAGAATGGAAAGGGTCCATGAGGTGTGATGCAAACCTCATAGCCTAAAATCTTACTCAGGTATTGCTAAGTGTAGGGTAAGCTGATATGCACCAGGTACTCTCAGCAGAAACCAAACTGGTTGTTTAACCCTTTTGTTACCAACCCAGCTGAGTCCACCTCTGGCTCTGTAAACAAATGTCTTGTTTTCATTAGTTTTGAATTAAAATCTTCCACCAAACCTTAGTCACAATTTATGTTCCTGACACAGAGCTAAATGATAACTAAGTTATTTTACTAAATTCTTTGTTATATTTAAAATTAATTGAAAGAGACACAGAGCATCTCAACACAAATATGGTAACAAAATGGTTAAAGAATACTGATGCACACATACAAGGCTTGTTTGCAATATTTACCAAAAGACATCATGTAGGCATCTCATGGTCTTTTAAGAGTCAGTGATAGTCTTCCTCAGACCAAGCGGAGCATTCTCATATGGTTACACATGTGTATAAATCAGTGTAAATCTCTGTCTACGTAAATGGAGTAAAACTGAACCATTTCATAAAGTAAGTACCAGAGTGAAATAGTATGAGGTCAATTAAAATCTTTACTAAAAGAGCTCCAGCATGGTCGCAAATCAATGACTGATAACTAGTAAAAGGAGAGAGGAACAAGGAAAAAGTTGTAGAACACTAACAACTTGAAGTATAACACACTCAAAAACTGTATTCTTAATGTAATTTCTATGTAGTTTTGCGTGTGTGTGTGTTTGTGCACTCTTTAAATAGATCAATGAAAAAATATCGTTAAAAATCAATAAGATACTTACAATATCACCCAAATCAATCTTCTCAAATTTAAATGACTGTAAAGCTGCAGGTAAATTCTCCTTGATCTTTGGTTCAACAGTTTTGGTGAGTAAGTTCTGGACATATATACCAACATACGGCCAAACTTGACTGAGTATCTACAGAAAAGAAAAAGGAGGAGGAAAAGGTCAGTTATTAATGATGAATACATTCCCAAGTGAATTGTGTCTATTGTTCTAATGTAAAGTACCAAAACCCTGTAACGAAAGCCCTGTTACTATCATCACAATGGAAGCTTGAACCAACAAGGGAAATGCTGTGGTCACTTGATCTGCTAGAAACTGCAACCAAATGCCTTTCAATTCAGACACTAAAGAGTTTAAAAACAGACACATTAGATAGTGTAGTCCTAGATACTCTAAAAAAATGGAACAGTCACAACTTGTTGATCTGGGTTCAAACAACAACAGAACCTTTGGCTGATTAAAATGCTTTACCAATAGCCAAACAATAATCACTCAACTCCCCACTGTGTTACATTTAAAGATTCAATTGTGTAGTTTCTTTTCTCAATCATCATCACCATCATCATTTAATGTCCATTGTCCATGGTTTGGACAGTTTGACAGGGCTGGTAAGTGAAGGGGCTGCACCAGACTCCTGACTGATTTGGCAGGGTTTCTACAGATGGATGCCCTTCCTAATGCCAACCACTCCAAGAGTGTAATGGGTGCTTTTACATGCCACCGGTACAAGTGCCAGTTGTGAGACACCAGTACCTGCCACAATTACAATTTCACAACACACTGACAAAGGTCTCGGTCATTTGTCATTGCTTTTGTGAGGCCCACACTATCAAAAGGTGCTTTTTACACACCACTGCCACAGGTGCCAGTTACACGACACCAACATCGGCGACATTGCCTCCATGAGGCCCAACACTCAAAAGATTCTTTTTATGTGCCACCAATATAAAACAATTTTACTATCAAATATATTCTTCCTATTTTCACATCCGCTTTCCCATGTTTTTTGTGGTTTTTTTTTGCTTGAAGTAAACAGAGCTGAAAATAGAGACATTTCATACATTCTAAGAAGTGTTCTTCATACAGTTCTATATTTAAGACATGAGAAATTATGTACATTATTTACATTTGACAGATATTTATTCTCATCTTGTTTGTTGTTAACACATTTCGGCTGATATATCCTCCAGCCTTCATCAGGTGTCTTGGGGAAATTTCAAACCTGGCTTCTCATTCCTAAGGTATTTTTTGATGTTGTTATTATTATTATTCAGGTCACTGCTTGGATTTGAACTCAGAATCTTGGGGTTAGTCGCCTGTTCTCTTAACCACTATGCCACAGGCATATGGCGTAGTGGTTAAGAGAGCAGGCTACTAACCTCAAGATTCCGAATTCAATTCCAGGCAGTGACCTGAATAATAATAACAACAACATCAAAAAAACCTTAGTAATGAGAACCCAGGTTCAAAATTTCCCCAAGACACCCGATGAAGGCAGGAGGATATATCAGCCGAAATGTGTTAACAACAAACAAAATGAGGACAAATATCTGTCAAATGTAAATAATGTTCTTCAGTTGGGATGATTTAGCTGATATGGTGTACAATTCTCAGAGATGTAATAACACAGAACTTGTGAAAATTAAAGCTTAACGATTTAAATGCCACACAGCCACTGAGGTGTGGTCCCCTTATTGCAGTCTTTACTCAAATAATAAACAGTTTAGACAAAATTAAAACATTTAGACAAGCATCACAGAATAAACAATTGAGATAGAATTTCCTTTTCAAATTCAGAATGTAAAGATCAATTACAATTTACCTAAACATAAAGCTGCAAATTTAAAGAAGAGAAACAAAAGGAAGAGTTTTGCCTGAGAATCAAAACCAACTTGCTGAGGAATCACCTTTTATTCTCTGATACAAGAAATGTTTTCCTTAGAAAACAACACATTTAGAATATTGGAAACTGTGATCTTTCCTCGCACAGGATTAATAAAGTAAACAGAAACATTTCAACTGAGGACTGAAAGCCACCCAAACTCAGGTAATTTACACCTGAAGCACACAACACGTTCTGCTTTTCCTCAATGAAGAATCTGAGCCTAAACTAACAGACCTCTCCCTACCCTCATGGTAATTACATCTATTTTAACTACCACACTTCCTTTTGGATTATTTGTGACTGATGCAGACCCTCACCAGTTTTCTCCAGTTTTGTAATTTATCTCAATTGGTTTGTTAAGGAGTTGAATGCCCCAGAGCACAGAGCTTAAGAAAAAGATTTACAATGGTTACAAGGCTGGTTTAAAAAACAATTAAATACTTACATGGTTAATCCACTCAGCTCTCTCAACATCGGGGAAGTATACCTAGGAAAAGAAAATGAAAACAGATAAGAACAATAATTCTAATGGTAACAGAAACGTATACACATGGATATACAGAAAGGATGGGAGGCGAATACAAAGAAAGTGGGAGAAGAAAGCGATACAGAGAGTTGAAGACAGATATGTAAGAGTGTAGGAAAAAAGATGAAAAAGTATAGAGAGAAAGATGTAGAAAGTCAGGCATAGAGAGAGAGAGTGAAAGAAAGGTGGGAAAGAAGAGGGAGAAAGAGAGCTTATAAAGTCCAAAATAAACTATATAGCTTTGAAAAAGATCTAGTTAATAGATAAAAGAGATTTATTTGAAGGAACGGGGTATATAATGCAAACAGTAGTGTATCTATAAGCAAACTGAAAATAAAGCATTTCATTCAACTTAATCAGACCACTTGAGTCAAACAAGCAAGCTGCTAAATAATCACTCAGCACTTGAGAAAGAGCAGCCAAATCTCCCTCAATGCCCAAATAGGAAAAACACACCGGATGACATTAGGTAGGATTTATACACTGCCAAAACAGACAGGATGGCCATGAATGGAACATGTTTGACAACAAGACTGCTCAGAGATGACATGGTACTAAACAACAATTTAACCCTTTTGTTACCATGTTGAGATGCTCTCTGTTTCTTTCAATTAATTTTAAATATAACAAAGAATTTAGTAAAATAACTTAATTATCATTAAGCTAGTGTTAGGAACATAAATTGTGACTAAGGTTTGGCGGAAGATTTTAATTCAAAACTTATGGAAACAACACATTTGTACTACAGAGCCAGAAGTGGTTTCAGCCGGGTTGGTAACAAAACAGTTAAAGACATCAAACAAAATGCTCAGCAGCACTTCTTCCAGCTCTTTATGTTCTGAGTTCCAATACTGCTTTGGTCATCTTTACCTTTTATCCTTGTGACTATGGTTTACTGGAAGGTTTTAATTCAAAACTTATGGAAACAACACATTTGTACTACAGAGCCAGAGGCAGTTTCAGCCAGGTTGGTATCAAAAGGATTAAAAATTGTGTCTCTATTATATATTTTAAACCTTTTGTTATCATATTTCTGTTGAGATGCTCTTTGTTTCTTTCAATTAATTTTAAATATAACAAAGAATTTAGTCAAAATAACTCAGTTATCATTCAGCTGGTGTTAGGAATATAAATTGTGACTAAGGTTTGGTGGAAGATTTTAATTCAAAACTTATGAAAACAAGACATTTGTACTACAGAGCTAGAGGTGGTCTCAGCTGAGTTGGTATCAAAAGGGTTAATACACAAATTATAAAACAGGAAAATAAAGTAATTAACTGCTATGGCTGTTTCCATCAGTTATGTAAAAATTTTCTCATAAAAATTCTTCAAAACTAAAATCACCAGAGCATGTTTTAATGGTGGAAAATACGTGAGAAAAGTCCGAAAAAGAATCCAGCTAGAAAACTGTTTATTCTAAATAACATGTTTTAGCATCGTTTTCGGTTCCACTGATATGTTTTGCCAAGTTAACCATGTTAATTGTAAGTAGGAGGGTTTATCTAATTCGTGAACCATTTACAAATGATGATGATGATAAGAAGTCATTTAAATATCATTTCTCTTTTACTCGTTTTAGTCATTACAGCCATGCTGGAACAACCCCTTGAAGAATTTTAGTTGAACAAATTGACTCCAGTACTTAATTTTTGAAGCCTAGTATTTATTCCATCACTCTCTTTTGCTGAAATGCTAAGTTACAGGGATGTAAACACACTGACATTGGTTGTCAAGTGGTGGTGGGGGACAAACCCAGACACACATTATGACAGGCTTCTTTCAGTTTCTGTCTACCAAATCCACACACAAGGCCTAGGTCAGCCCGAGGCTATAGTGGAAGACACTTGTCCAAGGTGCCACACAGTGGGACTGAACCTGGAACCATGTGGTTGGGAAGCAAACATCTTACCACATAGCCACAGCACAAATAATTCCTGTTAATATATATCTTAAAATACTCTTTAACCTTTGAAGATGAAGCAGATTACTGCTTCTAGACTAAATTTTAGAAAACCCATGCAATCTTTTCATAGTCATTTAAACATGGGAATTGTGTAACACACTGTAATGAAATTTTGAGAGCATGTCAATAAAAGACTGCAAGACTACAGTTAAAACATGAGTAGGCTAGCTGGAACAAAATGTTATTCCATTATCCAGCAGCTGCTACCATTTCTTACAAAATGTCAACTCAGGGCACAGATAACATTTCAAATGAAATATCTAAATTGTTCGACTTACATTTAAAAGCGACAAAAAATATAAACAAAGATAAAAGAGGAATGCATCATACAATCAGCTCAAATGTTCACTTCTATTCTTGCCTGTTCTTTTTTAGTAAAAGTCTCCAGTAAATTCAGTTCTCTTCAGGTTCAACCAAAAGCTAGCCATCCTATTAACCCTTTTGGTCCCAAATTTCTGTCTTTGTTTCAATTAATTTTGAAAATAATGAAAAATTTAGGAAAATAATCATGTCGTCATGGCTTGGATAGTTTAACAGGATCCAACAGGTCAGAGGACTGTGTCCAGCTCCAGTGTCGGCTTTGGCATGGGTTCTACAGCTGGATGCCCTTCCTGATGGTTCTGAGACTTCACAAAGTGTAGTGGGTGCTTTATTTTTCATGTCATCGACACTAGTAGAGTTACCAAGTAGCTTGCAAAGGAAAACACCTTGATTGAGGCTGTGAAGTATCGAGGGAGGTGACAGGTACTAAGAGTTGAGAGACAAGACTATGATCGAGGGACTGGAATAGGTGTGTGGACATATCCTCAAGGTAAGAGAGGGTGAATGATGGAGATAGATGGGAACAGAGTACCAAGTGAGGGAAATAGAAGAAGAGGATCAAGGAAGTCCATGAAAGTGTCTACTCTAAATAATGCTTAACAATTCAAATAATACAAATTTTAAGGCAACAAAATTGAAAGTTTAGATGAACACTGAGCCTTCTTTCATCTTCATCATCATTTAACGTCTGCTTTCCATGCTGGCATGGGTTGGACGGTTTGACTGAGGATTGGTGAGCCAGAAAGATGCACCAAGCGCAATCTGATCTGGCAGGAGTTTCTAGAGCTGGATGTCCTTCCTAATGCCAACCACTCTGAGAGTATAGTGGATGCTTTTATGTGCCACCGGCACGAAGGCATCAGGCAGTTCTGGCAACAACCATGCTCAAAAGGTGTTTTTTACGTGCTACCTGCACAGGAGCCAGTCTGGCGGCACTGGCGATGACCACGCTCAAATGTTGTTTTTCACGTGCCGGTAAGGCGATGCTGGCAACGATCACACTCAAATGGTGTTTTTTACATGTCACCGGCATGGGAGCCAATCCATGGCCCTGGCAACGATCACGCTCTCGTGTGCTTTTAACGTTCCACTGGCACGAGTGCCAATCAGGAGACACTGTCATCGGCCACGTCATGTTTGAATAACTTTACTGTATGTTGTTATGAAAGCATTGTCATTATTAGCAGTCCAGATGAATTATTGTAATTAAGTTGAAAGCTGTCAGCTAATCAACTGTAATCAAAAATAGACATAGTCATACTCGTGCTTTGAAAACTGAAGTTTAATTGTTTTAGTGAAATAAAACCAATCAGATTCTAAGTAATTATTTTTGTCACAATACATGCAAGTATTACAATAATTGCTGTTGCAGCAACTTTTACAGTTTAAGACTTGACAATATTTTTTTTCTGCATATTGATAATTTAATGATCTGCTGGACATGTGATAAAAATGTAGGAAAAGTTAAATGCAAGTTGCAAAAACAGCTGGAAAATGAAGTCACTGGCAGATGCTTTAAGTAAGATATTTAAACTGGAATCAATATAGAATGTATGTGGATTATGCCTCTTAAGTGTCGATCCTTGGCATTCATTACAACAGAATTACATATTTCATATAATTTAAATCTTCTAACAAAGCCTAGTCTCAGAACCTCTTGCATTCTTTCACAATTTCATGATCCATTTAACTCGAGAGAGGCTTCTACATGGTATCTTAACTAAGAAATAGCAGCCAAGCCTCCCTCCAAAAGAATCACATTGAATAATGTATCCGATATATATAACATTGTCAAAAAAGGAAAGACAAAAAAAAGGCAAGAAGGTCACAACTGGAAAGCCTTTGTCCATGTCTGTTTGGTTAGGGCTGGTATGGTCTGAACAACAACAACAGCAGTTCTATTCCATCTATCTGAGAGATCTGTGATCTTCAATTCATTCTGTTGTATCTCCATTGTGGCTCCCTTACAAATGAACAGACAAAGGCAGCTTTCAACCTTGCTTTCTTCATAAAACACATTTCAAATTATATGCTCGCAATATTTCTACCGTTTGCATGGCTGCACAGCTCAGCTGCTCAGAACTCCACTGTTTTCAGTCTCTCTCTCTCTCCCTTTGGAGTTTTGTTTTCTTAAAACACCGAACTGGCAGAATCCTTAGCACGCCAGGCAAAGTGCTTGGTGACATTTCATCCATCTTTATGTTCTGAGTTCAGATTCTGTCAAGGTCGACTTTGCCTTTCATCCTTTCAGGGTCAATAAAGTAGGTACCAGTTGAGCGCTGGGGGTTGATGTAATTCATTACCCTCCTCCCCTGGAATTGCTGGCCTTGTGTCACAATTTGAAATCCATATTTCTACTATTCTCCCTGATCTGCCATTAACTTAATGCTTCTGAAGTAAACGAAATCCTTATCACTGATGATGCTTGCAAGCTTAATCTGATGATGTTTGTGTGAGAAAGCTCACAGCTGAAACCATGTGTGTCCCATAGAAAACTAAGCACAACAGATGTTGTTAATATTATTGTCACAGTTGGTGATATTTTCTAATTGGCTCCATTTCATTATGGTTTTGATCCTTTTGAATTATCTCTGTTCAAAAGGCATGTGAATAACAAATATGCTTTCAACAAAATTAATAATCATCGTTGTTGATTTGCCTCAGATCGATCTTTATCAAACATGCTTTCCAGCCATGACCATCCTGTGTATGTGTTAACAGGGACTACACTCACTAATATGTCCATTGAGAGAACTTAATATTTCCAGCAGGTCAAGTTATGCAATAAAGGGTCATCTTGTTGTTAGTTGTATGTTTATATCATTTTTCAAAAGATTAATTTTGTCGTTGGAGCTGTTGTTTCAGGTGTATCGTTCCCAGCAGAGTTAAAAAAAAAGTTAATTATTTATAGTTCAAATGAGATAAAATGTGAAACTGAAATCCACTGCTATGAAATCAAAATACTTCTATCTTTACAAGTACCGTTTACCCGAATTCATTTAAAGAAGACTCCCAGAGCTCCATAATGCCAATCCAATCCTCCCTTCATGGTATATCATATCTTTCTGAAGTCACAGTGCACCTGCTTACCACCTGCAAAAATGTTTAACTGAACATTAAACTACACTATTCTCCAGACTAGAAGAACCTGGTAATTCTTTCAGCACCACTCCTTTTCCTCCTCATATCAACACATTCAATATCATGTAGAGTAGATTTCAATTGAGAATACCATATGCTTACAAAACCAAAAAGCAACACGCCACTCACGACGGAAACATTTTTTCATGCTCAGAATTGTTGAGGCATGGAATAAACTGTTCGCATCAGTTGCTAACTGTTGGGACACTACATCTTTCAAAACTTTCATGCTTTCCAAAATTTGCCAACAGTACACCTGGTGAAACCACCCCAATCCAGGTTTTTTTTTTTTTTATTTAAAAGAAAAAAAAACCAATTCATTCACTTTCACTCTTTTACTCGTTTCAGTCATTTGACTGCAGCCATGCTGGAGCACCGCCTTTAGTCGAGCAAATCGACCCTGGGACTTATTCTCTGTAAGCCTAGTATGTATTCTATCGGTCTCTTAAGCCGAACTGCTAAGGTACAGGGACGTAAACACACCAGCATCAGTTGTCAAGCGATGTGGGGAGGGGGGGCAAACACAGACACACACATACATATGACGGGCTTCTTTCAGTTTCCGTCTACCAAATCCATTCACAAGGCTTTGGTCAGCCCGAGGCTATAGTAGAAGACACTTGCCCAAGGTGCCACGCAGTGGGACTGAACCCGGAACCATGTGGTTGGTAAGCAAGCTACTTACCACACAGACCTGTTCACTGTTCACTTCCTATGTACTTTCCATGCAATTTTGGCTAATCTTTTTGATGAATTGCTGTTCACATGAACACTGTAGCCAATAAGTTCATTATTATTATTATTATTATTATTCTGGCAGAATCGTTAGTGCACTGGACGAAATGCTTATCAGTATTTTGTCTGTTCTTACAGTCTGAGTTCAAATTTTGCTGAGGTCAACTTTGCCTTTCATCCTTTTGAGGGGTCAATAAATTAAGTACCAGTTGTGTACTGGGGTCGATGTAATCAAGTCATCCCCCTCCTCCTTGCTGCCCTTGTGGCAAAATTTGAAACCATTATTATTATTATTATCTACATGACATATAAAGAAACTCCCCTGCACACATGCGTTGGAGGTAATTTAGTTGAGGCAGATTTTCTATAGAGGGATGCCCTTCCTGTCGCCAAACTTCACTTGTTTCCAAGTAGGGTAATATTTCCCCAAGGGCCAGACATGTTCTCAAAGATGACTGGAATTGAAGAGTGTCACTTGCATAGCAGTGACACTCACGACTATCACATGATGGTCAAAGCAAGGAGACAGTGTCATGCACACACATACGAATATATATACTTATTTACATATATATATGCACACACACACACACAGACAGGCTTCTTTCAGTTTCCATCAACTAACGCTTCTCACAAAACTTTGATCACCACAGGGCTTTAATAAGAAGACACTTGCCCAAGGTACCATGCAGTGGGACTGAACCCCAAATCATATGATTGAGAAACGAACATCTTACCACATAGCCACGCCTGATTTTAAGACTACTCTCCTGATAGTGTCTATTGATTAAATTTTAAGTTTATATGCAAGGTAATCAATTTTAAATGTTAACCGAATAACTGGAACCACCACCCCTTTTTTTTTCCTGGCTCCTACCTAGATCTTGGTACTTCTGATTCTACAGATTGTTACCAGACCTCCTGGACCAACGATAGTCTTGACATAGCAAAAGTTGTCTATGAGCTTCAACAGAATCAATCAATATTATTGTGGTAGGAAAAGCAGCAGCAGCAGCTCGGAGACGACGATAAGTATTTTAAGCAAGGAATTCTGAGTTGGCTTCGTCCATATTAATGTCATTATTTTGATGTCAGTCGAGGAAATAGAGAAATAGTAGGGGGGGGGAGCCGAACAATGTAGAATTTCTTTTTTTATTTTCAGGACAAAGAAACTGTTTTTCTGCCTCAAATCACGAGAATGGAACTGTACCCGTACACACTGCAGGTTTTCTAAGATCGATATCATTGGCATTCAGCTCGAACGTTTGTTAGCTGATGTCTACGGAAATAATATATATATATATATATATATATAATATATATATATATATATATATATATATATATATATATATATATCGCGGTAAGAGAATTGTAGTCTGCTGGAATTCTACGGTGGAAAGATCGAGTGCAGGGGTTAGCAGGAAGGGCGCCTGAATAGTGAGAGGGAATGGGTAACACGAAGAGAAGAGTATTTCGGGTGGACATGGTGGTTTGCAATGAGTTAGCTGAGGAAAGCAGAAGCCATTGCAATAGTAAAAATATCAACAGTGTGAAGGAGAGACATGAAGTCTGTGAACCAGGGTTTGTACAGTGTTTGTGAGTCGGTCAAAATGAAGATAATCATCACAAAATATACGTTTCAGATGCTGTTCTGGATGTAATGAATTTTAAATTCAATTCAATTTCCTATCTATATTCGAGTTCTCATAACTGTTGATTATGTATTAGTAAGAAATTATTAGAAGTTAGGCAATCTTTCGGGTTATATCGAAACATAGCGAAAAGTTTAACATTTTTATACAGGAAACCCATGAAAACTTTCTATTTGTCATTAGGTCAAAATAATCTATTTATGAGTAATTCATAAAATGTTGTATGGAAATATTTAAATGATATCCTTTTTCTTTGTCAAAGCTAAAAGTCCTTTGCCTTTCTATAAATAACAACAAACCTGCAAATGTAAGAAAGTGGAATGAAATGTTTTTAAGTTTCGCATTTCTTTCCCAAAACGCGCACTCGCGCGCTGAGGACACGAGGAAACGCCTATGCGGTCGCTCAAACTGCTAGAAATAGCCAAACTCCCTCGAATTCCACCCTACCGTCTAAATTGAATGAAATAAAATGTAAGAGGGCATATTACCAAATGTAATCTTAGTTATTAAGGTCAGAACCTCTTTACTCATCGGTTTGCTCAATCAGAACTAACCTGGAGCTAAACAACTAAAACTACCATTTAAATGTGACAAAAGAAGAGAAAAAACACTAAAACATCGCATCAAAGAAACATTCTTATTTATAAATATTTCAGTCATTGTAAAAATGTTCAGCAGTCTCTAGAAAGTAAGTTTTTTTTCTTCTCGTTGTGTTTTTTCGTTGTTTTATTTTCTTGTTTTGCATCTAATATATAATAATAATAATAATAGAATGAGGAGCAGGTAGTGAGTGATATTCAGGTAATGATTGCAAAGTAGGCGAAAGAGAGAGAGACAGGGATTAGAAACATTATCTGTCGTTCACCTCTTGGTGATTATATTTCTATTATTCCCTGGTAAAGTACAACAGACTGAATACAATAAATTCTATACAGACAAAATAGAAATACTCTATTAGGGTTAACGCAGAAATGAATAGGTTGTCTGTAAATTTGCATTTTAAGCAACCACGCCCTGCCAGTGAGATGTTACTTTTAGATGACCTGAAGCGATTCTCTTTTAAGGAAGATGTATGACGAAAAATGCCAAGTGTTTCATCGAAACTCGAGCTTCAACTCACAATTTATTCATCGGTATTTATTAATGGTGAATAAATGAAATTACTATCACCTTGCTGGCTGACGTCATGTTACAAACTTTCAATATTTCCGTTCGCAACTTCAACCCCCAAACTTTAAATCTGCGGCATTTTAGTTAGATACCAAAACAATTACTCTTTTAAGCGGAAAGAATCTTTTAAAATAAATAATGGATATTCAAGGAATTCATCAAAAGAAACAAGAAAATTTACAGAGGAGAATTTAGTTGAGACACGGTTTCCACCCGGGGTTTAAGATGGACGGTTTGTTGCGAATCGCTGAAGGCAAACTGCTTCACAACAGCAACAACTGCTTATGATATTGATATCAACAAGCACAACTAATTATTTCTTTTTTATATAGGTGTGTAATCTGAGATCTTCAAGGAAATGGGGTTTAAGATTCCTACCATTTATCTATTCCCAAGGACATTAACGACAAATTCACAGTTTTCTGCGATTCTATTTCTATAATAAACAGAATGATTATTTCTGACATGAAAACAAAACTTGAAATTTCTCTCAGATTTACGTGGATTTGTGGCACTAATATCTTTCCTAAAGTAAGGCACCTAAACGGTTAGTTGGCAGGTGCAATAACAAAAACGACAAAACCTATTTTGGCCAAACACAGATTTGAAAGTGAAGCAGTAAACATTCATAAATATTTGTAATCTTGACAGAAAAGAAACGTGAGGCTGATCGAGCAGCTCGGGAAGTTCCTAAAAGGAGTTTTCACATCTAATAAAAGGACTCTTTCCTTCAACATTAGGGAATGCGAGTTGCAAGTGATAATTATTTATTAACAAAAAGTTCTGTCGACGAATCTTTATTGCATCAAAGTCGAAAGAGATGAAAGGGATGCGTCGGATGGGTTAGGGTTAGAAAATATAAACAAATTAAAAGATAATGCAAAATAAAACTGGAAAGATGATTAATTAATGATTGTTGTTAAAGTTGAGAACTCGTAGAAAGTTGTGCAAACAGATGTCAGGTAATCGATATAATCAAACTAGAAGACATTCAGCAAAGTTAAGAGCAGCTTCTCTTATAAATATTCCAGTTGCATCAAGAGTTTCGCTGACATTGGCAGAAAAATAAAACTTGAGAGTTGCATTAAAAGAGAAACGTGTTCAACTGTGTTGAAAGTTCTCTTGAACCAATCATGAACAGATTTCGAGGTTCGTGATATAAACTT
>NC_043013.1:667595-832595 GCF_006345805.1 Octopus sinensis | reverse complement strand
AAGTCGATAAAAAATATTTCTTTTTTTTATCCGCTTTCCATATATATATATATGGCCATATCACGTTGAATGCACCGGTTCTATCTGATGACCGGAGTTAAGCAACGTCGTACCGAGTTAGTACTTAGACGGGTGAGACCACTGAAAACTTAGGTGTTGTAAGCATCTCACACTGTGGTGCGCCAGTATGACCGCAGCTGCATGGCTGAAACAAATAAAAGACTATATACATACGTGTGTGTGTGTGTGTTAAAAAAGAAATATGAAAATGTAAACACATTCCTTGTATGATTTTCAAGGATGAATAAAAGAACAGCAGTTTCCTGATTCTCTATTGTTCATGAAATATATATTGTTTTATTAATGACGAGTCGTCAAATTAAGCTGTTCACTTCAGTGATAAACCAATTTACGACTACTTTATATAATTCAGCTGAATATTAAGTACTAGTGTTTGGAGAATAAAACCAGACGTGTCTTCTCCGAAACGCGGTCAACAAACATAAAATGGTCCATCAGGATACTTTATCTTTCTTTTACGCACATCAAAACAATAGAAGGAACATATCTACGTTTTTATGTTTCTTTCACAGTTATATATTCTCTGAGGAGCAGTCAACGAACCATTTTGATTCCATTCCATGGACTAAGCGCCTGCTTCATTCCCTGTCACCCAATCGGGAGAAAAAACCTATTTCTATTGGCTTCAAATGTTTCAAGCTGGTCAAAGCAGACTTCTAACTTTCTCGCTTTCAAACTGAATGTCACACACTTTCCGATACTTGAAGTCTTTCATTTCTTCTGTAATGCATTGTGGCCATTGTCCAGTTTGCAGTAAGCTTACGGATTATCATCCATCTGCCTACGCGGATCAATTCGTCCGCTCACAAGCAATACATATCAGTGGTCGTAGTTGATAGTCTTTCACTGTGTGATTTGTCTTCCGTGCTGATTTCCTCTTCTTTAAACTTCATATATCAGCATTCATTGCTCGTCAATGGTGTCACCGCCAACCTGCATCCCACCTTCGTCAAGACCTCAGTATCAGGGCCGGTCCCAGGAATTTTTCGAAGGGAATACAATTCCAGGAGAAAATGGCGTAATAGCATTATTTAGAAGGGTGCACTTCTTTTCCTGGGAGCACGTGCCCCTCAGCACCCCCTTCGTGGGTCCGCCCCTGAGTGTTAACAATTTGCCTCTTTCTGGGAACCTATTATTTGCCTGCAATGAAAAATAACTCTACGAGCTTTTTGAATCCCCGATGTCACTTAATAACAAAAGAGATTGTTACAAATTCCTAATTGACGAAAGGCCCAAAGAAGCCCCTGGAGTCCTAAGATGCAACCGAAAATGTCGATTCTGTCACATTTCTGTGAAAGACATCACACATGTGATATGCAGCTGCCTAAAAACGTCATCAAGGTACAACCTCCAATGTGACACTACATTGTTGCTAAAACAATATACAATGCCATCTGAAAAAACAAAACAAAAAAAATGTCCTGGAATAAATACAGAGAATCTTCCTGCTGTTGAATACATGCATAAACATCAATACAAAGAATATTGACGGAACACTGCCACCAAAACTTCTACCAAGTACAAACATCAGAGGCTGAATATCGTTTGGAACAGAAAAGAAAATAGTACCGTCATAGAAGTCAGCAACCGTCTGATGAATATCTCCGCGAAAATCAAAGAAAAAAGGATGACTACGGCTAACTGCTTTGAAACTTCCAGCTTCTATCTTCAGATTAGAAATTCACAAGTATACCAATAATAAGTGGCACCCTTGGAATTTTTCGTTTTTGTTTTTTTTCTTGTAAATTCCTTCGTAACAATCTGGAAAATCGGGGTGGGGGGGGTAGATAAGAAAAGAAATCAATCTGCCAACAAGCACATTACAAATACAATCTCTTCGCGGAACACGAAAAATATGCAAGGCTTTTTCCCAAGTTCCAAACGTGACCCTGTCTTTGTTATCCATGTTGCAAAAGATGGAGCTTTGTATCATTGTTAGAAACCATCTCCTTGAAATAGAAGAAATATATGCATGCATGCATGCATACATACATACACACACACACACACATACATACATACATACATACATACACACACACATACATACATACATACATACATACATACATACATACATACACACAACATACATACATACATACATACATACATACATACATACATACATACATATATACATACATACATACACACATACATACATGCATACATACATACATACATACACACACACATACATACATACATACATACATACATACATACATACATACATACATACATACATACATACATACATACAGGCAAGCAAACAAACAATCAAGGAAAAATTAATGAATGAACACATTTCGTCATGAGCGCCTTCTACACTTACATATTATTACTATTAACGCGAATTTGATCAATATCTATAAAGCTGAAATGCGAAAAGTTTGTTTGTCTCATTTTGCGATTGGAATGGATTAAGGGGCACTAGATGGCGTCGGACTGGCTCCAAAATTTACAGGGGCATGTAAAAAGAGGCGAGGAAGTGAGTGGACTAGGTTAGAAAACCCTATCTCAAAAGCTGTGATTACTAGGGCAACAAAATCCACACTTTGACAAGTGTTTGTCGTTTCCCTCTTTTGGATATCACCCTCTCTTCCTCGATCTCTCTCTTTCCACCCTTCCCTTCACTTTTTCTCTATAACGACGTTTGACAGCTTCGCCGTCTCTCTGTCACTCTTTCTTCCACCATCTCTCTCACTGTACCTCTGTCTATATCTATAGAGAGAAAGCGTTGACAGCCGCAAAAGTTTAAATATTCCCGCCACAAGTCTTTTAGGACGGTGAATTATTATTGCCCACCACCACCGCACAATCATAAAAGATATTATTAATCAGATATATTGTGTTAATTTATATATTGTGTGTGTGTGTATAAAGTGTATATATTTATATATATATATGTGTGTATATATATATGTGTGTGTGTAGACATGTATATATAATGCGTATATATGTACATATTTAATGCGTATATATGTACATATTTAATGCGTATATATATATATATATATATATATATATATATATATATATATATATATATATAATGTGTGCATATGTGGTCGGATTGAGCTGAAAATATGCACACCTATGTTAAAAGTGTTAGCGAGTTTGTATGGCAACTTTAATTTTGCTCAATTGAAATGCATTGCCACTCGGGTAAAATTCCTCATCTTTTAAAATGTGGCCCGCGTAGACCAGAATGAAATCGGGTTATAATACCGGAACAAGTAAAACAATAATAAACTATTTTAATCTCGAGCAAGGCCGGGTGTATATGTCTAATCTATAAAATGAAGAAGGCGAACGTTGATACAAATTGGATTTTTATGTAAAAAGGGATCTAAATGGGGCTGGAAGGAGATTAAAATTTACAGGAGGGGGTAACTTGAGGTGATAAATTGATTGAGAGACGTTTTGGGGCGCTACAGTGGCTGCTTTGGTGTGAAAACGGGGATTTTATTGATTTTTGGGGACAGTTGGGGGTCTAGGTTGGACACCTTTTGCCCGATTTCAATCTAATTTTCAACATGGTAAAGTGGAAGCGGATTTATAATTTAAGCGCGGAAATCTAATTTTATATAAATGGGAGAGAGATAGATAGAGAAAGATAGAGAGTAAGAGAAAGCGAGAGAGAGTCCGAGAGAATCGCTAAGTGATTTTTATCGATCTCCTTTGGCGAACCCCAAACCATGCCCACCTCACCCATACCCTCTCTGACCTCCCCTCCCCGCACAGACACCAAACTCACCCATTCCCCTCCTACACAAAGCAAAAGAAAAAAGAAAGATAAACTCACCAGAATATACGAAATTCCCCTTTGAAAACTGATACGTCTGTATGATGGCGGAAGGTGTTGACAAGGAACTGCTTAACAAGACTACAAAATGGAAGACTGCAAGATTCGTTAATGTTGAAGGATGGAATAATATAGTTGGATGGCACTCGTGTGTTTTGGTGTCGGAAAACCAAAAGGAAGAAATGTTGAAATTCAAGAAAGGTTATAAGTGTTGGAGGGTGATTGGGTTTTAAAGATGATTCCGGACATTGTGGGAAATGAGGAGCTAACAAAGAAATATGGTATAGACATTTTGAAGGAAACGGAATTCAAAAGATAAAAGGAAGCAAGTGATGCTGCTTGAGGTGGGACAAATGGCACATTTTCATTTTCATTGTATCATTCATGTTATCAGACGTTTAATTTATATTTTCTCATTTTTATTGAATTTTTCCTTGTTTTTTTATGTCCTGTCGTCGTTGGCCCCCTGGGGCTAATAAAAAAAGTCCTCTAGTAATTGACTATCTTTTGGGTATTTGAAGACCCAATTTGTAGAAATGAAACAGAATTGTGCCGTAATGTTACTACCACTAACATAAATAATCTGTTTCTATAACAACAAAGTTTCCATAATCCTCATGATATGCAAGAACATTATGAGAAAGTTAGTTTATCTAACAGTGTGAAGTCGTGTTTACTCCTCCAGTTCTAAAGCGCGCAATGAAGAGGTTAATACATTCGAATAGCGATTTGTAATTTCGAGTTTCAAATTTTGAGCAAAGTAGAAAAGTTGCTAAAGATCGTAGAATTAAAGAAGAAAGAAAAGACTACCATAGAAGCAAAGAATTCTAACCCTACATTAGGTAAAACCAAAAAGAAGAAACAAAAACTATTTCAAGCGAACCAAATACAAGTAGCAGAAATAATCTAGTATCGAACTCAAAACTACCGAGGTAAAGTAACATTGTGGCGAATAAAAAATAATAATAAAATCAAAACTAAGGCCATTTGGGTTTTTTTTTTCGTAAATGATTTATTCAGAATGACATGTTAAATTACCGGTTACACCTAAATTGTTAAACATTTCAAAAATTCGTCTGTCAGTTCTCAACAGCAAGTATGTAAAAGCCGTTTATAATATTATTTCTATGTGAATTCATAATTTAATTAATTTAATGACTGAATATTTGGAACGAAGTTAATTATAAAGTTGAAGTGGTTAAGTTCAGAAAACGAAATAATGTCTAAGGAGTTTTCTCCCTTCGCAATATAAATTTCCCGAAATTTTAAAAACAGTGAATTAACATTTCTTGTATTTATAATCTTGCATTTATGTTTCCGAAACGATGTCTTTATGTATAAAACTTTCAACTACTGACATAGGTAACTAAAGAATTTTTAATGTTGAAAAGCGCCAAATTGCTCGGGGTTAACGGTCGCTCCCCTTGCTTACTGAACCGACCACTTGGTTGTTTCACAAGTGAAGTCGTCGTTTAAACTTCCACCTGAGTGGTTATATACGTGATATTGATATGCTACTTTAAAAAATACTTATGCTGGAAATTTTGTAAGAAAGGTGTTTGCAGTTCCTTTTTCCTGGCATTGCGGTACTTGAGCCTCATTTATAACGAATCCAAAGCCTAACGTTGAGTTTATAAGGCGCTGGTTGACTTTCTGGGATCCTCTTTTAGGTGGGAGATCGGGTGGTGTCGTATAAGCCGTCAAAAGTAGGATGTACCAGTTTTAGTGCTGAGTCGACTATACCCATCCCACTAATTCTGGGCCTCATGATAATATTCTTTTCTACTCTAGGCACAAGGCCCGAAATTTTTGGGGTGGGGGCCAGTCGATTAGATCGACTCCAGTGTGTAACTGGTACTTAATTTATCAACCCCGAAAGGATGAAAGGCAAAGTCGACTTCGGAATTTGAACTCAGAATGTAAAGTCAGACAAAATACTGTTAAGCATTTCGCTCGGCGTGCTAACGTTTCTTATTTCTTTATTACCCACTAGGGGCGACACAGAAAGGGACACTAAGAAACATGGGGACATATAACATTACAATTAAATTTTATGAACATGAATTGTTAAACGAAAAAATGATTAAATGAAAGCGATACCAACGGCCCCGTCCGTCAGCATCACTTACCTGTCCTTTGTTTTTCATAGTCACTTGAATGTTCTTTGCCAATACGAATAAATTCCATATCCATTCTTACTCCGAAATACTCATCCATGTTTTCCACGAATTCATCGCTCATTCTTATATCTTTCACCTCCCAATTCTTCCTTTCACACCTCCCCATAAACTCACCTATGTTCTTCTTTTCAATCACAGCATACCTAGTCTCACCAACATCATACCATTTATACTCTTCCATTAGACTTTTAACTTCTTTCTGTTCAGTCATAGTACAAATGTACATCCTGATATCATTTTCAATCTCTTGTGTGTGTGTATTCTTTTTTTTCTTTTGTTTTCTTGTTGGGGGGGAGCGGGTGGGTTCAATGTCTGCATGGGTAGGGTGGGACTCAGAGGGCGTGGGTGGTTTTGGGGTGGATTGGAGTTCCATATTGTTTTCTTTTCCACGTATTCTTCTCTTCCTCTTACTTCCAGCTTCCTTCCATTTCTGTGTATTCTCTTCCTCTGTTTCCTTCTCCTCTGGTTTCTGCTTCTCTCTCTCTGGTTCGGGATCCATTTCTTTCCCTGGGGGAGGGCAGAAGGCTCTTATGTGACCCCTCAGGCCACACTTGTAACAACGTGGAGCCCTGCCCTCCACCACACTCTCATGATCACTTCTCCCAGTCTGATGCTTTCCGTCAGGTCCACCAGTACCTCGGTCTCTGCCTGTACGTTCAGCTCCACTGTTACGCCTCTCCAGCCCTCGGACTTAACCGAGGCATGGAGAATATCTACTTCGTCCTCGTGGCCGCTGATCACAGCCGCCACAATCCATTCTGCCTCCACGTTTGGTGGCACTCCCTCCACCTTATTCGTGTAATCCTCCTGTTTAAATACGTAGGTAACAGTGTTACCTTTTCCGACTTCACCGCCTTCGCCGCCATCTTCCTCGCTGCAGATTCACTTTTAAAATGCACAACTACGGTCCCATACTTGGATCCTCGAGTCAGAAAATTTATTTCCTCCTCAGTTCTTCGCAGGGCTTCCTCTATCCATTCCATGGTTACAACTTCTACCCTCTTCCTTTCGTTTGCGAACACCCTGTAAACAATGGTCCTCTTATCATACCATTCTTTTCTCCTGGGTGTCGGTGATAGTTCCACCTCACCGCTTTCCTTTTTCATGTGTTTCTGGTAACTTGGTAGCTTGGCCAAGTCGACCCCTTTCTCTTCCGCCTTCTTGGTTACACCGGCATAAGTATAACTCAGCTTCTTTTCCAAATTCCTCGCTGCCATTTCTAGCTCCTTCTCAGACAAGTCTGATAAAGACTCGAAAACTCCAGCCTTTTCCTCCATCAGCTTCACTGCAATTGCCTGTTCCAGTTCCTCATCTGTCGTGGACAAGTCTGTTAGAGACTCATAGTCCATTTCCTTCTGTCTGACAGACCGAAAACGGCCGCCAAAACAGAAAAAAGTTTAACGCGCTGAACGAGCGAAACGCGAAACCGCGTCAACGCCGTTCAGAATTTCCACAACAACAACCACGCTTTTTGTTCTTTTTTACCGAATTTTCAGGAGCCGAAAAAAACACAACCGACGTCAAACGACGTGCTAACGTTTCTGCCAGCTCGCAGCCTTCTTGATAATACAATTAATGCAATGGTCTTGCAGATTCGAGAGAGTGCGGATGGCAAACTGCTTTGGTTCCATTCTGCCGGCAGTTCCACTTGCTTTTCATATCCTTCCGTGGTTTCTAAAATTTGCAACCATCAGTCATGTGTTCAGGCTGATTAAATACTTCTCCACATAAATATATTTTTTATACAAATATAAGACTTCACCGTAGATTTTCTTGTAAAAAAAGAATAAGTACCAGTTGCTAACTGGGGTCAATGTAATCGACTGGCCCCCCCTCCCCCAAAATTTCGGGCCTTGTGCCTAGAGTAGAAAAGATTTAATAAATTCATTTGCCGGAATAACTCGCATCCACCATGCTTTCAATATACTGTAGTTTGGATGATTGCATATTATTTCACCCAAGAGCTGGAACCCTGACAGTGCTACTCTTCTGGATCAGAGAAGACATGAGAACAATAGTAGCTAAGAGATGGTCCCACACTCTTCAAAATCCTGGAACTTCTGAACTAGGGTCCCGCTACCAGATGCAAGTTTTTTTTCTAGTGCTTGGAATATTTAGAGCTTATTTCATTATTTAATGAAATGCTAAATATTCTCAGCAATAAATAAATAAAATTAAGCCAAAGAAAAGTTCGTATGGTCAAAGAAAATAGTGCATATCTACAATAATTACTAACTACAATATTTTGGTCTAACGACAGTACAAAGATAAAAGCTAGTAACTCATTCCTTTGTAACTTCTCATGCAGCATATTTTTCTATACACTTATATTCTCTATAAACATAATTACTTTTACATATTCGTTGCTATTGAGTTTAATGGTGCAGTGGATTTCTCTACAACCCCTTTTGTGAAAGCAATATGTCATTCACTTGCAAGTAGATATACAAAATTATATTTAGAAATAACAAGAAGAAAACCAGTTAACGAATTTGATGTGTCACTTGAGATATATTTAGGCACAGATAAATACAACATAAATTCTTGACTTATTAGAATTATCTCTGCTCGAAATGATGTCTCATAATTACCAAAGGACAATGAAGAACAGCTATTTATAAGGAGGGGAGATAACCTCAATCAAGAAATCGCCAAAGTTCACATTCCATTAAATAAAAATGCTTGTCTAGAGATGAAAGGACAGACATTGATACGTTTTCTGGTTCAATTGTTGTCATTAGCGCAATTGTTCGACTTTATCTCCAGTAACCAACGGACAGAATATACACAGGGAAAAAAACTCATTGCCCAAGTAACGTGCATAATTTAAACAAATATAAGCTGAGAGAAATAACTTGTTGAACAGCCTACTCAAACACATGCTGGCTTCGCGAAAGTATTTTTCATAAATGAGATTTGTTCTCAGAATAGAAGTTAATTATTTGGCAGTTCAAGTGTTTAAAGTTACAGTCAGCCTCTGTATATGTGTATATACAGGGGTTGGACAAAATAATGGAAACAACTTAAAATTTCAAACAAATTTATTTTAATATGGGGTAGGACCGCCTTTGGCAGTAATTACAGCTTGAACTCTACGAGATATGGACTCGTACAAAGTTTGAATTGTTTCCAAAGGAATTTTTGACCATTCTTCAGCTAAAACAGTCTCCAGTTCTTGTAGTGATGATGGTGGGGGATATCGACTCCTTACTTGTTTTTCTAAAATGCTCCATAAATGTTCAATGATATTGAGACCCGGGGACTGTGGTAGGCAGATAAGAAGTTCAACTTTAATAGAATGTTCTTCGTGCCATTCAGTAACAACTTTAGTTGTGTCAATTGGTGCATTATCATCCTGAAAGAATGCGTTTCCCTCCGGAAGCAGTTCCGCAACCATAGGATGAATTTGATCAGATAAAATGCTTAAATAGTCTTGACTATTAATTCTACCACGAAGGGAAGCCATTGGGCCGGCAGATTTCTCTACAACCCCTTTTGTGATATAGCCCCCACCCCACCCCCAGATCATCACCGATCCTCTTCCACGTTTAACAGTTGGAAGAAGGCAGTTTAGGTCAAATGCTTCTTTTGGCTGTCTCCACATGTATATTTGGTCGGTGGTTGGAAATAAGGTAAAGGATGACTCATCCGAGAAAATAACATTCTTCCACTGTTCTAGGGACCAATTCTGTAGGTTTTTACTCCACTCTACATGCTTTGAAACATTTGTTTTTCAAAGTAGTGGGTTTTTGTGATTGCATCCCTCCTGTAAAATCCAGCTCTGGGCAACTCCCGGCGAACAATTTTTGCGGAAACTGGGTTCTCGAGGTGGTCATTAAGCTCTGCAGTAATTTTGGGAGCTGTACTTTTGTGATCGTTTCCAACAATTCGCCTAAGAGTCCAAAGGTCCCTATCTGAAAGTTTTGGTTTTCTTCCAGAGGTTTGTTTTGATGAGGAGGTTTTTCCCTCTTTCGCAAAGGCTGTCATTACTTCTTGATACACCAAACATTTCGGCTGTTTTCATTGCGCTAGTGCCTGCCATACAAGCACCAACAATTTGACTTCTTTGAAAGTTTGATAGATCTGTCATTTTAATGAATTTTAATTACCTTTTTCTGGTGATATCTGAAAAGAAACAGCAATTTTAGAAAAACATATTAAGCAACTCTAATAATAAATAAAAAAGCATAAAAAGAAACAAGCTTTTGATGGTTTTATAGATATTTCAAAATTATAATGCTAGGTGTTTCCATTTTTTTGTCCAAACTCTGTAATATCATCATCATCGTTTAATGATGTTAGCATGGGTTGGACGATTTGACTGGGGATTGGCGAACCAGATGGCGGCACCAGGGTCCAATCTTGATCTGTCAGAGTTTCTACAGCTTGATGCCCTTCCTAATGCCAACCACTCCGAGAGCATAGTAGGTGCTTCTACGCGCCACCGGCACAGGGGCCAGTCAGGTGGTACTGGCAACGACCTCACTCGAATGTTTTTTCATGTGTCACGGCACAAGTGCCAGTAAGGCGACTTTGGTAATAATCACGCTCGACTTTTACGTGCCACCGGCACGGAAGCCAAGTTAGCTGCTCTGGCAACGATCATGCTCAGATGGTGCTCTTTGCACCCTACTAGCATGGGGCATAAGTGCCAGTAAGGCGATGCTGGTAATGATCACGCTCAAATGGTGGCTTTTACGTGCCACCAACAATGAAGCCAGTTAGCTGCTCTGTCAACGATCAAGCTTGGATGGTGCTCTTAGTGCCCCACTAGCACGATGCCAGTCATCGAATTTGATTTCGATTTCACTTGCCTCAACAGGTCTTCGCAAGCAGAGTTTAGTGTCCAAAGAAGGAAAGGTACGCATAAGTGGGCTGGTTACGCCCCTGGCATAGGCCACGAGGCTATGGTCTCATTTGGCTTGCCGGATCTTCTCGAGCACAGCATATTTCCAAAAGTCTCAGTCACTAGTCATTACCTCGGTGAGGCCTAAAGTTCGAAGGTCGTGCTTCACTACTTCATCCCAGGTCTTCCTGGGTCTACCTCTTCTACAGGTTCCCTCAACCACTAGGGTGTGGTACTTTTTCACACAGCTATCCTCATCCATTCTCGCCACATGACCATACCAGTGCAGTCGTCTCTCTTGCACACCACATCTAATGCTTCTTAGGTCCAACTTTTCTCTCAAGGCACTTACACTCTGTCAAGTATGCACACTGACATTACACATCCTAGCTTCATTCCTTGCGAGCTTACGCATGTCCTCAGCAGCCATGTAGCATGGCTATTCATACACATGCGTCATACAGTCTATCTTTTACTCTGAGAGAGAGGCCCTTTGTCACCAGCAGAGGTAAGAGCTCTCTGAACTTTGCCCAAGCTATTCTTTTTCTAGCAGCTACACTTCAGTGCACCCACCCCCGCAACTGACTTGGTCACCTAGGTAACAGAAGCTATCAACTACTTCTAGTTTTTCTCCCTGGAATGTGGCGGAAGTTGTTCTCTGCATATTTTCAGTGCTTATTGCTCCTGAGCATCTGCCACATACAAAAACTATCTTCCCAGTTAGCCTTCCTTTGATATTACTGCACCTCTTATGTGTCCATAGCTTACACTGGATACATCTTATGGAGTTTCTACCTACGCCTCTACTACAGATCGAGCAGGGCCATCGACCTGAAGGGATTTGTGGTTTGCCTGCCTTCCTACATATTAGGACTTTGATTTTAGTTAGGTTGACTCTAATGCCCTTTGATTCTAATCATTGTTTCCACACCTGAAACTTCACCTCGAGTTCTGATAGTGACACAGCAATTAGAGCAAGGTCACCAGTATAGAGGAGCTCCTAGGGGCATCCTGTCTTGAATTCTTCTGTTATTTCCTGGAGGACTATGATAAATAGGAGGGGGCTAAAGACTGAACCTTGGTGGACCCCTACCTCCACCTGGAATTCTTCACTGTACTTGTTGCCAACCCTTACCTTACTGACAGCGTCCCTGTACATGGCTTGCACAGCTCTCGCTAACCATTCATCTATCTCTAGTTTCCTCATTGACCACCAGATAAGGGATCGGGGGACCCTGTCGAAGGCTTTCTCCATGTCAACAAAAGCCAGGTACAGGGGCTTATCTTTGGCTAGGTATTTCTCCTGCAGCTGTCTTCCCAGAAATATAGCATCAGTGGTGCTTTTCCCTGGCACGAACCCAAACTGCATCTCATCTAAACTGACTCTCTCCCTAATTAGTTGGGCTATGACCCTCTCCGTAACCTTCATTACCTGATCTAACAACTCTATATATATATATATATATATATATATATATATATATATATATATATATATATATATATATATATATATATATATATATATAAGAGTGGTCACTATATGGCTCACTCTAGCACCAGTTAATCCAAAAGGTTTCAACCACAAAAATACATGTTTCCCATGAAAGTCAGTACGATTGTTAGCTCACACGGACAGGGCAAATAAAAAATAACAAAAATACAGATTATTTTGGGACAATTGTTTCGCTATTAATGAATTAAATGTAATTTTACTTACAAAAAAATCCACTTGTAGCTCGTCAGCCAAAACTATCTGGATGAAATCCACTCAATCACACGCCAGATTTTACCATAACGATAAATACGCGTGTGGTTCAATTGATTACATCCGACGTTATAATTCAAATGCCCCAACTAACAGCGCGCCAAACTTTCACGGAAAACAAATACAGCATTTAGAAATAAATGCAGCATAATTATAATTAATTAATAAGGGTGAGAGAATTAGATACTAATTTAATAGTATATCTATTCAACACCAAGTGGCCTAGTGCTCCGAGAAACCTGGATTATTATAATATTTTATATAATCTGTATTTTTGTTATTTTTTATTTGCCCTGTCCGTGTGAGCTAACAATCGTACTGACTTTCATGGGAAACATGTATTTTTGTGGTTGAAACCTTTTGGATTAACTGGTGCTAGAGTGAGCCATATAGTGACCACTCTCTTATATTTATTTTGTAAAAATATTGTAATATATTATAAAATATTATAATAATCCAGGTTTCTCGGAGCACTAGGCCACTTGGTGTTGAATAGATATACTATTAAATTAGTATCTAATTCTCTCACCCTTATTAATTAATTATATATATATATATATATATATAATATATATATATATATATATATACATATATATATGGACTAGATTTCTGTCAGTAGAACTGTAGCACTGGTGCTGTGATTCGATCCATCGCATATTCGCCCACCATAATAAACATCATACCACTTCGAACTGTTGCGACTTGTTTTCTTTTACTTGTTTCAGACATTGGACTGCGGCCATGCTGGGGCGGCACCGTCTTGAAGGGTTTAGTCGAACAAATCGCCCCTAGTACTTACTTTTTCAAGCCTGGTACTTATTCTGTTGGTATTTTTTCCTTAACCATTAAGCTTCCAGAACGTAAACAAACCAACATTGCTTGCGAAGTTGTGGTGGAATGAATACAAGTACACATATACGAGGGGCTTCCTCACAGTTTCCAGCTACTAAATTTACTCGCAAAGCATTGGTCGATCTAGGGCTATACCTAAGATGCCGCGCAATGAGTCTGAACTCGAAACCACATGGTTGCAGGGCGAGCTTCTTTAACCATAAAGCCGTGCCTGCGTCCATTTTTCAAAAAAAAAAAAAAATTGATGCAATTTTCTTTTTGCAAGACCTATAATATTTAATTGTGTAGAGAAAATAATTCCTATGAACTGCGTGCGCGCACACACGAAATCATTTTAAACGATGAGTAATTGTCCTAGTCTCATGACCAATTTTATAAGATGAATTCCAGTGTAGAACTAGCACTTTATAGATTTTAGAAATGCAGGGTTCCCGACTCGATTTCAATACAGAAATTTGATTTAAGGAACTTCAAATATATCGTCAAAACTGTTCTCAGCTGTTTCGCCACTGACGCAATTAATTAGCTGATGAAGTCGTTAAGTAAACAAGGGAGTTAACTCTCAGACTAGTTACTGTAATTTTCTTTTTTTAATCTTATTCTCGAAACTTGATCGAATCTAGTTTATTTGATTATGTCCAATTTATTAGAACGATTATCCTAAAAATGTATTTGTTTAGAAATAACTTGTCCGACTTGGCTACCGGTTATTATCTGCATTTATCACAGTATTATTGTTGTTATAAACTGTTGCTTTGTTTACATCCAAGATGGCAGAATAGTTTACATTAGCAACTGGAAATGTCTTTTCTGTAACTACGATCAATTCAACGGGATACAATGACTTCTCGAAAGGTACTTTTATTGAATTATTTAACAAAATCATTATTATTCAATATTATGTGTATTTGCTTATATTTCAATACACTTTGAACAATTAATTCGCGTTTCGTTGTTAAGGGAGAAAAACCAAAAACAATCCAGTACGCATGGTCAGTTCACTTCACCAAGTTTAGAAGTTCTTTATAATGTCTTTTACGAATGCTTTTCTATGCTGAACGCACCTACTCTGAATTTCTGATAGGCATTAATAAAGAAATTATTTCATATATATATCTAAACTCTTAGCAATATTCAGTGTCCACTAAACACGATGCAATGCGAATATATATTTGTATATTTACGTATATTAATTCAAAATTAAGTATTATGAATTTAGTTTCGTTTACTTAATTATTTGGCAATTCAAATTGTTTACGAAGAACAAAAATAATGTAAACTTTAATGGAAATATTTTACTTTACTGTTTTTCTTTTATATATCTTATTTTTGACAAAGTTTTCATTGTTGTTACATATCAAACTTTTGCCATCAAATTACGGCAAAAGTTTGATAATTTGATGGCAAAAATTATCCATAAATGTTTATTTCTAATATATAGTATATATCAAATCATATTTTATGAAACGATAATGAAATATGAAATTTTGTATCTCTACATCCGCTTTCTATAGCTTAATTGTTGGTAGGGGCACCATATTTCGTTTAGCAACCATAATACGTTACCAAGTATATATTTTCTATAGTATTAATTAATGCAGGTTATGACTGGAAATTCATTGACACTGCTCTAAATTATTGACTTTATAGATGTAAGCCTTTATGTTTCCCGCAGGGAAGGTGGGGTGTTGTAGAATCCAAAGTCTGTCCCATCCACCAAAGGCAGTTGATGAATTTCATCAAGATAAGTAAAATTGTGTGCCATAAAAGAAAAACACCTCGTTCAAACTTATTCTGAAGATCCTGTTTTGTCAGTATTGACTTCACTATTTAATAGAATAAGAGACAAAAACATTACTGAATTTGATAAATCCTATAATCCCTTGGGACCGTTTGGTCGTTTGCTTTCATATAATAATAATAATAATGAAATTATTGTATACAGTGCTCAGGTGCACCACAACTTGTCAAAAGTACGTATAAAGCATATGCAGTAATGTACAAATGACTGGGAAGTGAACAATGTATGAGTCAGATACATGCTTGCGTGTGTATGGAGGGGAGAAAATCAGGTGTAGTATTGGCGAATCTCAGGAAGCATGGAAGTTTTGAAGGATGCAGTGCTCCGACAACTAACAGCTGATGCCGGCAGTTTGTTCCATGCTTCAGCAACTCTCAGCGTAAAAAAATGATTCCAAAAGTCCTGGGAGCTGTGCTGTTTTCTGACTTTGTAAACATGTCCATGGGTGTTAGACAGTTTGAGTTTGAAAAGGTGCTCAGAGTTATTGTTTGTAAGATGGTTAATAATTTTATGGGTGTCTGCCAAGCCAGCTGCCAGACGTTGGAGTTTCAATGTATCCATGCCCAGGGAAGTAAGGCATCCAGAATATGGCAAATGCCTGATGGAGGGTATTCTCTTGGTTGCACGTCGCTGAATGGTTTCCAGACGATTAATATCCTGGGCAAGATAGGGGTTCCAGACCGGTGATGCAAATTCCAGGTGAGGCTGCACCATAGCTATATAAAGCCTCAGATAGATAGCCGATAGTTTGTCAAAAGGCTAACTCAGCTATGTGTAACTTGTCGAATCCAATCAAATATCTTTCCAAATACCTCAGTGAAAGCCACAACTCTGTACAGGGCTGCTTTAGCAGCACCATAGGTCCTCAAATAAATCAATGCACTTGGTCCTATAGCATATATTTATTAACAGCAAACCACAGCATACAAAGATCAGAATTGGGACCCATGGGACCCTCAAGCAACTCCCCAGTGCTCCCATTCCTTAAGGCGACCCAGACTCTTGTGTAGATTTAAATACTTCAAGTTTTCCTTCATCTCTTTTTACTGTAAACAACTTCCATCATGTATTCATAGAACACTATTTTATGGCATCTAGTTGCATTACCTCATTATATCTGAGCCAATAATCTGCTTGAAAAAACTGCTAAATCTCCCTCAAATCACTCTTTGGACAATGTAGTCTTGGATATATAAAATACTGAGTTGATCCCGACTGGACCACCTCTAGGGTCAAAGCTGACTTGAGTAAAAACTGACCCTAACAACTACCTCACTTCAAAGACATTTCTTTATACACCAACTAGGTTTTTGATATACTGGTCATTTCATCAATTAACAAGCTGTCGACCTTTCTTGTAGGTAATATTGCTAATCCAACATTGGTTAAGTCTATTTCTAATTTCTTATACTGACTGCTGTTATTTTAAACAATGTTTAATCTGTAATGATAACAATACTGGATGAGTAGTGTCGGATCTCTATTCATTTCAGTAATGTTTACAGCATGAAATTTTTCATGGGAGCCTCCATGCAGCTGCTCAATCTGCTAGAAACAGCAGTTAAATCTCCCTCAAATCATATCTTATAAAGGGGGAGACATAGGGTGATATGCTTCTTGAAATATTAAGCTTTAAAACATGGAACACCTTGGATCACAGGTCTACTGAGATAGTGTCTTTTTTAACACTGCTTCATAGGATTCCCTTTTTGCCTTCTGTTTTTTACTCCATGATGCTTACTCTCTACAAAACACTTCAATCAAAACATTTCTCCAAATTATAAGTTTAATCCAGCACCAGCCAAATTATGTTGCTTCCACTATCCTTTCAGGCAATGTTAAGCATTGTTGCTGAGATTACTGTTCAAAGGATGAATGGAAATAATGAAAAATATTTCCCACCTCTGTACATTTGTTAATGTGTGTTTATTTTGGTTATTAATACTAAAATCATCATCATTATTTAGCATTCATTGTCCATGGGTTGGATGGTGTGACCAGGAATGGCAATCTGGAAGGCTGCGCCAGGCTCCAGTCTGATTTGGCATGGTTTTCTATGGCTGATTGTCCTTAATGCCAACCACTCCGAGAGTATAATGGGTGCTTTATGTGCCACTGGCAAGGGTGCCATTTGCGTGACACTGGTATCTGCCACGACTGCGATTGTGCTCCAAAGGTCTTGGTCATTGCCTCCATGAGGCCCAATACTCGAAAGGAACTTGCCTCCATGAGGTCCAGTGCTCAAAAGGAACTTGCCTCCGTGAGGTGCAATGCTCGAAAGGAACTCGCCTCCGTGAGGTCCAGTGCTCGAAAGGAACTCGCCTCCGTGAGGTCCAGTGCTCGAAAGGAACTCACCTCCGTGAGGTGCAATGCTCGAAAGGAACTCGCCTCCATGAGGTGCAATGCTCGAAAGGAACTCACCTCCGTGAGGTGCAATGCTCGAAAGGGACTCGCCTCCGTGAGGTCCAGTGCTCGAAAGGAGCTCGCCTCCATGAGGTGCAATGCTCGAAAGGAACTCGCCTCCATGAGGTGCAATGCTCGAAAGGAACTTGCCTCCGTGAGGTGCAATGCTCTAAAGGAACTTGCCTCCGTGAGGTGCAATGCTCGAAAGGGACTCGCCTCTGTGAGGTCCAGTGCTCGAAAGGAACTCGCCTCCATGAGGTGCAATGCTCGAAAGGAACTCGCCTCCATGAGGTGCAATGCTCGAAAGGAACTCACCTCTGTGAGGTCCAGTTCTCGAAAGGAACTCGCCTCCATGAGGTCCAACGCTCGAAAGGGACTCGCCTCCGTGAGGTCCAGTGCTCGAAAGGGACTCGCCTCCGTGAGGTCCAGTGCTCGAAAGGGACTCGCCTCCGTGAGGTCCAGTGCTCGAAAGGAACTTGCCTCCTTGAAGTCCAATGCTCGAAAGGAAGTCTGTTCCGTGAGTTCCAATGCTTGAAAAGAACTCACTTCCGTGAGGTCCAAATTTACAAATATATGTATTGACGGGAAAGGAATGCAGAGTAACTAAGTTATACAGTGACATGTGTTAGAACCTATAGTAAGTTTTTCAGTGATTCCCCCTCCCCAGTACAAACTAGGTGTGTATTCCTGTTCACTGCCATATAAAGTTAAATCATCAACTATGTATATATACAAAAAATGGAATTTTACATGGCTAAGTAAGTCAACATAATACGTGATTTCCTCAAATTCCAATGTTATTATTCTGAATGTAATTTATAAGCAAGTGAGTGTTATTAGATGAATAAAGAAAAATTAGACATAATCTATTGGAAAAATTGTATAAACTGGGAATCAAATATGTAAATATTCATTAGCAACAAGCAGAAAACTGCTCAAAAGGTGATATTTCTGCTTTGTATACAATAAAAAAACCAAAAGAAATACTCCAAGAACTTTATCATGAACAAAAGAAAGAAAATGACATTTTAATCAAAATATGCTACTGGTTTCAATTGTTTTTAAGATTATCTAGTCATACTATAAGGGAAGGGAAAATAAATTGAGTCTTTCATGATAGCAGTTCTGGAAGTTCACATGCTTTAACTTATACATGGTGCTGCTTGTTGGTTCCTTTTGATGGCCACTTTGTCATAATAGTAGTAGTAGTAGTAGTAGTAGTAGTAGTGGGTGTCATCATTTGAAAGCTAAAACGATGTAAAGTTCATTGTGACCAATGTATAACAGCATCTGATAGCCTGGTTGATCATGTGATATATATATATATATATATATATATATATATATATATATACACACACATGTATATAGAGGGAGAAAGAGGTAAAAACCATAATTTGAAGAACATTCTATAATATACAAAACAATAAGCATACCTAAGTGACAAAAACTAATTCATCTCTACATTAACTACCAAAATGAACATCAACATTTATTTTTCAGTCTCGTTTAATGAATGACACATGGAGCTCTGCAGAACTGAAACATGCTCTTAAGGTATGTCCATCAATATTCTTCCCACATGTATGTCTTCCCTTGAATCAGCTTTGCTTTATAATTAATATATTTATTCAAGTCGTGGAGTTGACTTAATTACAATTATCGAAATTTATCAGAAATCAATATTTTCTGAAAAGGTGAATGTGTTAGGATATCTGTAGGATGGATAAAACTAAATGCATTCCAGCTGATAGGTCTGAGTTCTAACTTCTGCAAGTGTTTTGTACATTTAGGAATTACCAAAAATGATGAGTAAAGTTCTAAAACCCAAAATTAGGTATTGGTCCTTTTACAGGTCCCTTATAGAAGGGTAAATCTCCCTCATATTTTCATTCTTCATACCCTTTTAGCTGAAAACCTCGTTATAATCTGTTTTGGTTTTGCTCCCTTTAAAATGTTTATTTTAAGTACTAGTGATGTTATGGTGTAGCCCTTTGTCAACCCTGATTGAGCATTCTCATAATCAGGGCATTCCATCCATGACCATCCTATCCCTTTAATGCATACTCTAATGCGTCTTTTATCTAAGATGGTTGGATATAATTTGAGAAAATCTTGGCAACTATGTCTAGCAGGTCAAATTCCCTCATTATTTTGGATACCAGAAATATTGTAGGGGGTCTATATATGGCCTTTTATTAAAAAAAGGGGGAGGGGATTCTGCTTAGTTTTTGTTGTAAAGTGGTTTCCCCCCACTGGTGTGATGTGTGACTACCATTGTACTGTAGTTGCTGTTTTATGCTAGTAGCCACGGTAGTTACTAGTCATCGGATACCTTTGTACCTCATCGTACCGGAATAGTAATACACTAACTCCTTCTGTCTTACTATCGCTGATAGTTCCACAAGACACCAACTAGAACTGGCGACTCTTTGACTCTTGACCCTCTCTTGACAACCAGCTACTGGTCTATTTATAATGGCTGCCCCCTACCACTTTTTACTGAGAGGAGTGTAGTTTCACACTACAAAAGTTTTAAATAAAATAGACATTGAAAAGAATTTTTATCAAAGCCAATAGCTTGGATGCTGGTTATACAAATGTTTGTAGGGTGTAGGTTTTTTTCCCCTTCCATTTAGTTATACTAATTTGCAGCAGGTAGACTTGGGTTAGAGTGCATGTAACTTTGTTTTGTCAGACAGATTATATGATGTTTGTAAGGAATCATTATATTTCATGGTTGTAAACTATGAATATTACATATGAAGCGTGAGCAGACTCAAAGGAAATGAAGCAAGCTGCTCTACTGGGTGTGTAATGCCATTTTGCCAGAATAACAGTACAAATTAACTGAGAGAAAAGCTCAGAATCAGGTGTGAGGTGCCAGAGAGAAGACCAAACGCATGAGCATATCAAAACACTCATCAGGTTTCTTCTTTAAGTGCCAACATTGGTTACAATAGTGTATCACAGAGCATTCTGTAATGAATGACTACAGTCAAGTGACCCAAGGAGATTGGATCTTTGGCACACCTCAGCACATGGGACAGGATTCAAACTGCAAATAAAACCTCTTAGTTGATCATCTGTTGTCCTTTGAAATCTACTTTCTGTAACTTCTCTTCACCACAAGGCAGCCCAAAATATGATGTGACTATCATTTTTTTTTCTTTTTTATTCTTTTTTTTTTTTACTTGTTTTAGCTATTGGACTTGACAACCAGTGTTGGTTTGGTTATGTTCCCATAACTTAGCAGTTCAGCAAATGTGATAGACATAATAAGCACCAAATTTTAAAAGATAACTACTGGTATCAATTTGTTCTACTAAGTCCTTCAAGATGGTGCCCCAGCATGGCCACAGTCCAGTGACTGAAACAAGTCTGATAAGATATGAACATACCTCCAGCTACTTCCACCCCATAAAACGTTGAAGTTACATCTCTCATAACTTGTTTTTTTTTCTTCAGATGCAGAATTGTTCATGTTACTTCCATGTCTAAATGGTTTAACATATTTTTATTGTCAGGATGATGTGAAAAGAAGCAACAGAGAAGGGTCAGCTTCCAGAGGTAAAAGACACAATGACAAGGTAAATGCATCTTTTAACATTTCTTTCAATTTAGGAAAATTACTGTTTCTTTTGTCAGTTGTTTGTAACCTTTCATTTCCTTCTGTTTGAGTTTTGGTTTTTGGTAAATGGCTTTGCTAATGAAATAACTGTTGTTATTTTTGTTGACATCATCATCATTATTATTATCAGTATGATTATTATCATAATTTTTTTTATTGTCATCGTCATCATCAATCGTTCACTTCCTCTTCAGCATTATTACTAATTCATCATATGACAGATGATATCGAGAATATAAAATAGAGAAATCGATTAGCCATTCTCTTGAATTTTAAAGCCCCCCCATGCAGGTGCCACATGGAAAGCAACCATGTTGGTGTCATGTGCAAAGCACACGTGCTGGTGCCACATGGAAAGCACCCATGCTGCTGCTCTGTGAAATGCACCGGTGCTGGTGCCACATGGAAGATAATGGTGCCATGTGAAAGGTGCCAGTGCCACATGGAAGGCGCCCATGCTGGTGTTATATGAAAAGCAACCATGCATGCATAATCTCATGTTATCTATCCATTTAAATTTGACATGGGCGATTCGTTCTTGTTGTTGGATTCACAGTCAAATGGCTGGGTGGAATTGCACGAAAAATTACACAGATGTGTAGAATGATCTAATGGTGATGCTGGGCTTTGTATTTTTTCATAGCTCCCATGGTTACCAGGATAATCTACTATAATACTCTTGTGTTCATGAATGAGAAAGAAAGGGGTGATGTCATAATTGGTAGTGGGATGATGAAAATTGTACGCTGAAAAAAATAAATCAAACAGCGTTTCAACTCCGTGTGAATATATGTGTGTATGTAAGGGGGGAGGATGTGAATGTGTGTGTGCACGTGCAATGGAAGGGGGATGGTTCAACTTTGTTCGTTTAGTATTTGGGTTAATTTTATGATTTGGTTAAATACTGGTTGTTTTTTTTTTTGCTCATCAGTTATTTTTAGCGTTTTGACAGAAAAAAGTCATTCTAAAATTGTTTTTTAACGTAAGCGTGCCCAAACAAGTCAAATGCTTACACAGAGCAGGTTTTACAGCCACATCATCCAAACTGACCAGGTGAAACCAGGCTTAGTTGCTAGTATATCTATATATATAAAACTGTAGTTGTGTGAGTGTCTGTCCCCTTCGATTTAGATTCCTAACTACTCCCACATTTTGCGGTGCAGTTTAACCAAATTCGGGTATCTTATAGTCGTGATTCATATCGAGCCCGTCTGAGTATTAGTGCGCCTCTACGATGAGTCTACGATTTTAAAAATAATTTAACATCATTTTTTATTCCATTTTAATGCATAATTTTTCGTGTGTCGATGGCGGCGGAGTTGGCGTCCATGGTCACACCTGCACCTGTTTGCTTCTCCCCCTTCTTCCCTCCCTCGTGAAGCTGTGGGGAAGGGAGTGTAAGGAAATCAACGTCGTAAAGCGTTGTCAAGGAGACCAGCGTTCTTTTAGAACAACGACTTCATGGCTTGAAGACACCAAAACAGAAATGGCTAAGAAAGCCCGAATTGGCATCTATAAGGGAAGTAACTCTCTAAAAATGCTTATATAGTTATTTCCCTTACAAACCCGAGCAACGCCGGGCGATACTGCTAGTCTTTATATATAAAAGTGAAGTTGTGTGTCTGTCTCCTACGATTTAGATTCCTAACTACTCCCACATTTTGCGGTGCAGTTTAACCAAAACCGGGTATCTTATAGTTGTGATTCATATCGAGTCCTTCTGGGTATTAGCGCGCGTCTACGATGAGTCTACAATTTAAAAAAAAAATTACCATAATTTTTTTCCATTTTGATGCATCTTTTTGATCTTATATAAGGGAAGTAACTCTCTAAAAATGTCTACGATGAGTCAACGATTTTTAAAAAAATTACCATTTTTTTTTCCATTTTCAATGCATTTTTTTGCTATTTTTTGTCTATAACTCTCTAAAAATGCTTATATAGTTATTTCCCTTACAAACCCGAGCAACGCCGGGCGATACTGCTAGTCTATATATAATATTGTAATGTATTAGGTCTTTGAAATAATTGTACTTTTTAAGGTGTCTTAATTTTAAAGAGTTTGATTATTAAATGGTTAAATTCTATTTATTTGCGTAGAATATGTTTCTCCCTGTCTTCTGTGTCTTTGTCAGTTCATTGCTGAGTTGTAACTTTTGCCGTTCAATTCCAAATTACTTTGATCAAAATTTTCTTTTACATACCCCAGTTAACATTTAGTAATTATTTGCGAAACAATTTCACTTGACAATTACCATCCATTTCCAAACCAATCAAAGAATCGACTGAACTGAACTAATGACTGACACTTCATCATTCGGTCCATTTGCAACCAGCTAGTATCTAACAGCTCAACACTGTTGATTCATTAGTCACAGCTGTTTCAGTTTCATTACTTATAATCCACTGCATTGCTGACATATGTATTTTACAATCTACTCTTTGTATAGAAACTGAGAGAAAACCTTGTTCTTATCTACAGATACAGCTGTGTCTCTAAATTTATGTCTACATTTGCTCTTAAGTGGTACTTCTGCCACAGATACTATCACTTACTTCATACCAGTATGAATTAGGCCATTTAGATAATAAACATGTTTGTGTGCATTCATTCATGTGTGCACGTGTGTACTTTCATTTCATGATATCTGTTCAGCATGTTGTTTTGGATATTTTTTTCCAAGCGCTGACTGTAGTTGCGGAGTTGAGTGAAATTGCGTATGTCTATTGAACTAGTGGAACAAGTAATCCAGAGGGCCTTCCTTTGTTCTCTGGAAGACAGAGATCAGTATAGCAAATCTCATGGATAGATTGAGAGTCACATCCTTTCCACTCTTTCATATCAACCATCTTGGGACTGTAATACAAAACCATCTGTTCTGAAGTGTTTATGTTAAAATTTAAGCTTTGTATTATTTTATATACAAACTTTTTAAGTTGGGCAGATAATATGATACTTTGTGTACAAAGTGCAATGTTGCATGGTATGAAAGAGGCATTGAGGGCAGTGGTGATGGGGTATGCAAAGGTTAAAAAAAGAAGGGAGCACACTCCACTGGACATGGTATGTGAGTGTTCATTGGACAACAAAGTACAAATGAACTGAAAGAAAAATTGGACATCAAGAATCAAATATATTGTGTAAGAGAGGAGATTGTGCTGGTATGAACACACTATGGTGGCAGACTCTCCAGACTATGTTCCAGCTTGGTATGGAGAGTTGAAGAATGAAGTACCAAGCAATCAAAGTGGAAGGCAAAAGAAAATATAAGAAGTGGTGAAAGCTGATTGATAAAAGGTTGAGCCTCATAAAGGAGGTGACAAAGGACTAGAACATGTGAAGAGAGGCTTTATTGGAGAAGGTTTGTCCAACCCATGTTAGCATGGAAAAACAGACATAAAATTATGATGAGAGTTTTCCAAAGATTAGCTCAATAAGGAAGTTTGTTATTTTTAAAAGTCATCGGAACATGAGAACAGTGTATATCATTAGAAATATTGTCACAAAAGAATTGAGAAGTGACTAAATCTAAAGATTTTGTGTCCTGTATGAAAGAGATTGTGTTTTAAGCTCTTGCACCGACAGTTGGACAGTTGTCTTGAGTTGTTGACACAGAAATGTATAGAAAAAAGGTATTATTTTAAAATACATGATGCAATTCCAATGACTTTAGCTGAGATTTCATTGACATAACTATTGAACGAGGTTTTTTAGTTTAAGCAAATTTAGGGAAAGAACTTCTTGTACATAAGAGGGATGGTTTTTCTTGCTGCTTGTAGAACTGTCAGCCTTTATCTTTATCACTTAAGGTTGAATTTTAGAGGCAACACACTGCCTAGGTTGCAACTAAAGAAGGGCCACCCATCTGTTTGGTATTATATCACCCAAACACATGCTCCACCCTCTGATCCACATCTGCTCTCTCTCTCACTCTCTCTCTCAAAAAGTGTTCAGGATGATGGTTAATAATTTTGTGGGTGTTTACCGAGTCAGTTACCAGACGTTGGAACTTCAATGTATCTATGCCCAGTGAAGCAAGGCATTCAGAGTATGGTAGATGCTTGATGGAGGGTATGAAATGACAAAAATAAAAGAAAAAAAGGAAACTGCACATATGATACATAAATTAGAAGCAGCGCTACAGATGTGCCAGCACACACGAGCTTGAGACATGGCTGCCCTCATGCACTTCTCATGAGGAATTCCGGAAGGAGCTTCGTGGGACCACTGCAGAGACACTTCCAGAAAAAGAAATACTGATTATAGCAGTGACTCAATCAATTCCTAGGGATATCTGAAGAAGGAATTTTTATATTCCGAAATATTATATCAGAGGATGGATGGCTAAATTATATTTAGTTATTATAGTCCGTTGTTACTATAGTGCATTGTTGTGCCATTCAAGACACATTATAGTTTACAGATTTGTTATATGTTCTTGTGTAAATCCTCTAAACAATACAAAATGAGAAAAATCATTGTTAGACATTATGGAAAAGAAATATATTGTACTGTTAGCTATCTTTTTTCTTAACTAGGAAACCAGATTTAAAGTTATAAGATCTGGGAGACATCGTGGTATATAGAAGTAAAAAAAACCCTCTTTTATCTCTGGTTTGGTATCAGTTGTTAATAATTAATATTTTATTTTACCCTTTTAAATTCAGGAAGTTGATTCAAAACGAAAAAGCCACCCAGAGAAAAGCAAATCAGGCCAACTGTCTGCCAAGAAATCAACTCATTACACAGATGAGGTGAAGTGAAAATGTTTTCCTCTTTTTGTTTAATGAGACTAAAATTCCAATTTTAACTAGTTTTAATTTGTTGCTCTTTAGTCTTATTTGAAATAATGGTACCAGCTTCACTGTAGTAGTAGGATGTGACATCTCAGGAAAAGTGTTATCTTCTCTAGGCCCAGGTTAATAAAAGCCTTCTGAGTGACATTTATCCAGAAACCCACCATTATCTTTATAATTCTATCTTCATTTTCCCTTACTTGCATAAGTTCGACAAGCCTTTCCCTTCACAGCACTTTGCCATTTGTTGCAGTCACTTTTCAACTTTTTAATAAAGTTCAACCCCTTGAGAGCAGCCCTCCACTACTTCTTCCAAACTGTCTCCCTTCATATGTATTACATGTACATGAAACCAGTACAGTCTTTTCTACTCTAGGCACAAGGCTTGAAATTTTGGGGGAGGGGGCCAGTTGATTAGATCAACCCCAATATTCACCTGTTACTTATTTTATCAACCCTGATAGGATGAAAGGCTAAGTCGAACTTGGCGAAATTTGAACTCAGAACATAAAGACAGATGAAATACCACTAAGTATTTCGTCCGGAGTGCTTAACGATTCTGCCAGGTTGCCACCTCAAAGGAAATTAGAAATAATCCTTTCTACTCTAGGCACAAGGCCTGAAATGTGGGGAAGGGGACAAGTTGATCACATCAGCCCCAGTGTTTCACTGGTATTTATTTTATTGATCTTGAAAGTATGAAAGGCAAAATCAACCTCGGTGGAATTTGAACTCAGAGCATAAAGATAGACGAAATACCACTAAGCATTTCGTCCGGCATGCTAACGTTTCTGCCAGTTTGCCACCTAAAGAAATTACTAATGAAAGAACTAAATACAAATGTAACATACAGCCAAACCAGACCCTAAATTAATAATGCTTGAGCAACCTTATTATGAAAGAGGGGACAGAAAGTGGAAGTAATTCAAGTAAGGATAACAATGATGGTCAAAAGAAATGAAGTGAGCATACTCTTGCACTCCAAGCCTGATTCCTTGTTTTGCTCTCAGATCATTTGTACTCTGTCGTTCATACATACTAATATTACACATCCAGTGAAGTATGCTCACTTCATTTCTTTTGACTACAGTATCTAATCAACTGATCCCCTCCCCCCAAAAGTTCAGGCCTTGTGCCTAGAGTAGAAAGGATTACTTGTTTCTTTGTCATTGTATCTTTTATCTTGTTTCAATCACTGGTTTGCGGCCATACTGGGGCAACACCTTGAAGAGTTTAGTCAAACAAATCAACTCCAGTTCTTAATTCTTAAACCTGGTACTTATTCCAGTAGTCGCTTTTTGCTGAACCACTAAGTTACTAAGACATAAATAAACTAACACTGGTTGTCATGTAGTGGTGGGTAACAAACCCAAACATACACATGCATGTACATACACACACACCCATGTGCATATACAAAGGGCTTCTTTCAGTTTCCATCTATCAAATTCACTCACAAGGCATTGGTCAGCCCATGGTAGAGTATTCCCAAGGTGCTGCATAATGAGATTGAACCCAAAACTACACAATTGCAAAGCTGGCTTCTTAACCTCACAGCCATGCCTGTATCTGTATTAAAATATTGTGTATTTTATTAATTATTTGTTAATTAACTTTTGTAAAACTTTCACTTTTAGACTGAGAAAAAAGAGCGGATGGAAACTATGATTCAACGTGAAAAAGAAAAAGATTTTGCTGCCAAAAAACGAGAATTACTGAGAGAAGTATGACTTGACCATCTTTTGGAATTTTATGTGTTCATTTTATTTTATTCTTTTCTGAAAGCTCTTTACAGTTTCTGCTTTTTTTCAAAATGAAAATAAGAATATTCCGGAAGCAGAAACAACATGCAAAAGAAAATAAAACTAGTAATTATTTCTGGTTTAGGACCAGCAGAAGATGCTGATTTAGAATTTTGTATCCAAGATGGTCTCTAAATCCTAAAACAACAGGATTTTCCTTTTCCCTTCACACCTAGAAGAAGAAAACTCTCTTCCTTTCTCTCCTCCTCTCTATTTTCTCCTTTCTCTTTTTCTCTTTCTCCTTCCCCGTCTCTATCTCTCTCCACTCTTTCTCCCCTTCCTTTCCATCTCTCTCTCTCTCTTTCTCCTTGCAGATGTTTTTCCTGCAGCCATGGACTTCCAACTATTCTTTCTTTTTTGTTATTTTCTGGCTTTAGGTGAAGGGGATCCAATTGTTAATGCTCCTTTTGAACTATTCCAAGTCAACACTTGTGAGAAAGATACAACCAAAGAGGAGGTTCCAGTGGGATGGCATTCATATAAAGAAGGACTGGATGTTGTAGATAGTGCAAGGTCTGGAAATTGGATACATGACCAATGAGAAGAAGAAAGATGAACAACGTAGGAATCCTTGAATGGGGATGTCTTAGGTCCAGTCATATCTGATGAACAGACAGTGTACTTGTTAGCTAAGGGCTGGAGCAACTTTATACCAATCAACCAGTTGGTCCTTTTCTGGATGTAGTCTGGAATGTCTTTATTGCAGCTTGTTGGAACAAGACTTAAATGTGGCTCTTGCCTCAGTTTTGTCAAATGCCAGTTGCGATAAAGAAGGATATTTATTTAAATATAGATAATGCTTGTGACCGACACAGCTCAGTTACATAATGCTTTGAAGTTGATGACCACAAAATAATTATCCAAGCATCATTGTATCTTCAAGCTGAGGAGATCTTCATATTTGTGTTAGTGACAAACTTTTGTTTTGGATTCAGTGATTCTTAACGTATTTTCTCTGCACTCAGGAAGAAGAGGAGAAACTGCGGCTGAAACAAGAAAGACAAGCAAAAAAAGAGGCTAAAAAGTTAAAAAGTTACAATTATAAGGTAAGTAAATTATTAAGAGTTTTATATATTCAGAGAAATGTTGGAGGAGCATATAATTTTGTAGTTGGATCCACTGCCATTTAAGATATATAGTTTCTATATATATTTTTCAATAATAATAATAATAATAACATCAAAAAATACCTAAGGAATGAGAACCCAGGTTCGAAATTTCCCCAAGACACCCAATGAAGGCTGGAGGGTATATCAGCCAAAATGTTGTGTTTACAACAAACAAGATGAGGACAAATATCCGTCAAATGTAAATAATGTACATAATTCCTCATCTCTTAAATATAGAATTGTAAACTAACCTAATTCTTAACTAGAAGTAAATGCTGCCCCAGTTGAGTCACAGAAATAGAGTACTGAACCGGGTAAAGGGTAAAGATCTCCTTTGGTCATGGATTGTACCTCAAAGGTTTCCCTCTAAGGTACAAGTCTGTTTATGGAAGACCAGCAGTCACTCATGCATATCAGCCACCCCTTTCCATGCCATCGATATTATTCAAGAGAAAGGCAAAGGTAGCTACAGCTTGGCTCCAATAACATTGCAACTCATTTCCACACCTGAGTGAACTGGAGCAACAGAGTGCTGAATGACAGAAACTATAATTCACGTTGGTCGTGATGACACTCAAAGTCCAAGGGGGAGATTTTGCTTTTTAAATTAATGAATTTCATGGAGAAAGTTTTGGTTCCTTGAGACAATAAAAGAGAGAAAGTTGCCTTGATTAGTTGAAAAACTGTATATAATAAACAGAAAAAAGAAGGTTTATCTATGAAATCTTATGAGACAGAAATGTAGGCCTTAGCCTAAAATTTAACACATAAAGCGCAACAGGCTGCAATCATGACCACCAGGCAGAGGTCAACAGACCACGATTGTGGCCCAGATAGATACATTTAATTTATGGGCTTTTGTTGGGGGTTTAATGTCAATCAAACACTCTGATACCCCACAGAATGCAAGAGGACTAATAGTTCAACTAATGACTCTTCAGATGATGTAAAACTTGCCACCATTATATACTAACAAGATCTTTTAACTATTTTTTGTTTTTGATGTGTGCATGGTCGTCTCCTTTTCAGAAAATGTGCTCAGCACTCCATGCTATGTAAGTTCAAATCCCAGTGCTTTATGAGTTAAAACTACAAGTCATTATTTCATGAAGAAACTGACTTATAACTTGCATTAGACAAGCATGTGATTGCCTGCTTAATGTCAGGGGAAAATATGACCATTTAAAGTTGCAGTGCAACAAACATGACCAAGAAGTTAGACATGTTTTACTAACAATGTCTAAGAAAAGTCCTCAAAGTCACCTGACAGAATTACAAATGAGCAAATTTTTCTGTAAAGTACTGCAAGACATCTTGGCATTGTGTTGGTTTCACCTGGCAAATCATATTTTGCACCTGCCAGCAACTTGACATGATAAGATTGTAATGATGGGGACACCAGAAGAAGGAAAATGTTAAAAGGGCCAGCCCAAGAACATCTGTCACTGGGCATTCCAGGAAGACCTCAAATGCACAAGGACCGGACAGGAATAGAGAGAACTGCAGCAGATCAACCACACCAGAGGAAACTTACTTCCTTATGTATCTCAAGAATTAGGAAACCTAAGTTTAATTAATTTGCATGATAATTAATACAATTGTGTTAATGAACAAATGATTTTGTCTTGATTAATTGTTGCTGCTGATAAAAACCAATCTATGATCAAAGGAATTCTAGCCATGACTATCTTGTCTTTTTAGGGATATCTAGAACTATCTCATCCAATGTGTCTTTCTGATTTTTTTAAAGACAGGGTGTAATTTGAGAGATTTTGACTGCTAATTATAGCAGGCTTAGCAAGAGAACTGAAGTTTGTCATTGACTTGTAAATAATGCCAAAATGGTTCTAACGGTGAATTAAAATTTGTCACATTTTCATCAGACAACCAAAAAAATATTTCTACTCTATGACATTCACCACTTCTTTAACAAACAATTTATGATTTTTTTCTTTATTTTTATGCTTCCCCATCACCCTCAATTTGTTTCTTAAATTGAAAAGTTTTTAAACTTTGCTTTCATGTAAAGCGTTTAGAACATGGTTGTTCATTATCATACATTTCATTATGTATGTATGGATGGATGGATGCATGCATGGACATACCTTTAAAGAGACCTTAATTTTGGATTAATTGGTACTTAATAGGATGATGATGTCCGATTACTGCATCAGGAAGAGAGCAGCAGTTATGCAAAGGTAATCATTCCAACCCATAATTGATATTATTAATTATTCTCTGTATTATTTTGTTAATTGATTTGGAGTTATGCTTGTGTATATTATTATTATTATTATTATTATTATTATTATTTGGACCAATCCATAACCATTCCTTTTATATTTTTACCAGATTTAGTGTATCTAGAATTACAATACCTAATGTATTCTTTTTAAGATTTTTAAGGTTCGACTTCAGTACATTTTGAGTTTTTTTTCTCTGGTTAAGTAACCATACACAGTCTTCAGTGCCACTTCGGCATGTTGTTTAACCTTAACCCTACACACTTACTCTGACCCAGAGCAGGTCATTTCATAGTACAACCTATGGCTATTGTGATAGATCACATGCTAAAGTAGTGCCAAGTCTCCTTCAAAACTGCAAGGAATGGCAGAGTCTGTTGCAGTATTTGGTTGTATCCGTTCATCTTGTAAGTTTAAATTTCATCAGTTTCAGCTTGACTTCCATTGATATTTATTATATGGTGATCCTGGGAAGATGGAAGTTGCTACTGATACCAGGCAAATTCTACATATGTAACATTGCCAAAACTGTATCCTTAAAATTAGGTTTCCACTTCAGCTCTTCAAACAGTTGTTGTGTTATAGTTATTTAAATTTCTGGTGTGGATTGTTATTGAGGTAAATAGATTCTTAATAACTGGCAAGGAGCAGATAATCATGATTTATAACATTCTTGGGGACTTCAATGAAATCCTGGCAGAAATTGGTCATCAGTTTTTTTTAAGGATACATCTCTTAGTTTGATTAATTGCTCCCTTCCAGAGAAATACTATTCCCCATCATAAATATTTTACAAACTAGATTAAGTAAAATTCTTAAATCTTGTTATTAATTACCTTAACAGTTTTAACGATTAATTTAGCTTGTGAGTAGAATTTCTTACAGACACAGTTGTTCAGAGTTCATTATTTTCTTTAAGGTTTCCATAGTTATGTGGATGCTTTTGAAGTATGACGGACTGTCTAATATAATAGAATAGGTTTGGTTTAATAATTCCAATTATTTACTTGTTGGCAGGAATCAAGGAAACAGAAGCATGAGAAAAAGTCAAAAAGTCATGATATAATAGAATCGGTAAGTTATAATGAAGGTGGTATTAAATTTAATCTATTACTGTTTTTGTATTCATTTCTACCAACATTTGAAGAGGTTGAAATGATGTAATATTTTGTCCAAAGAATGGAGTTCAATCTTCAGAATGTGCAAATGAACAGTTGACATTTGAAGACAACATCATTTAGAAAGCAATTGGGTTGTAAAAGCATTACCATATGTATTGCAGAAGAGAGAGACATGTTAGACTGAACATGTCAATGGCTGGCATATGCTTTGTGAAAGAATGTTGTGGACCAATGGTAGAAATGTCCTCTCTATAAATAACAGATTGGTAGGAAACACTACTCTGTTAAATGTAATCTTGCAAAATACTGATGCCACTGCAAAAAGAAGTGTTACTCATCTCTAGATACAGTTATCTCTAGAATTGCCTTTCTTTGCTATTTGGTGCCATTTCTCTTTTCCATATTCTATTGTTAAACAGCATTTCTGTATGATGGACGGTCCTAGCATTCATAAATGGAAGTGAGTGCCACAAGTGAAATGCTAAAATTTATTTTCTATTTGGTTAATTGATTGCTTTGTTTGCTAATTTCATTTTGACTAATTCATCTCCATATTTAACTTGATCATTTTCCATTGCCCAAAATTTTGAAGAAGATTTCAGTTTGAATTGACCAAAATCTCTCTATATCCTGGTCGGCTGCTCATTTCATATTTCATTTATCTTCCATCAATTTTAATCATTTTCCTTTTTAGTTCCTCCAAGCAACAGTCCCCACCACTTAGCTGCAGACCATGGATTATTTGGTACCTGGCTGCACAAAAAGAACAAATTGTATTTCTCTTTTATTGACTATCACCATCTGTAGGGTATCTTTGCATTACACATGTATTATGTAATATACACATGTATTATGTAATATACACGTGTATTATGTAATATATACATGTATTATGTAATATACACACGCATTATGTAATATACACATGTATTATGTAATATACACATGTATTATGTAATATACACACGCATTATGTAATATACACATGTATTATGTAATATACACATGTATTATGTAATATACACATGTATTATGTAATATACACATGTATTATGTAATATACACATGTATTATGTAATATACACATGTATTATGTAATAACACAGGCATTATGTAATATGCACATGTATTATGTAATATACACGTGTATTATGTAATATGCACATGTATTATGTAATATACACGTGCATTATGTGATATACACGTGTATTATGTAATACACACATACATTATGTAATATACACATGTATTATGTAATATACACATGTATTATGTAATATACACATGTATTATGTAATATACACATGTATTATGTAATATACACATGTATTATGCAATATACACATGTATTATGTAATATACACATGTATTATGTAATATACACGTGTATTATGTGATATACACATGTATTATGTAATATACACGTGTATTATGTAATATACACGTGTATTATGTAATATACACGTGTATTATGTAATATACACGTGTATTATGTAATATACACGTGTATTATGAAATATACACATGTATTATGTAATATACACATGTATCACATGTATGTAATAATTAATATTTATATATTTATGCACTTTGTTTTGTCATGTGTGTGATTCCTGAGTCTATGATGCAAAAAAACAAACAGGTTGAAGACCACAGCTTCACAGAATATCTCAATTTAAATATTCCTTGTTTCAGTGGGATAAACAATCGATTCCGTTTTGTATTTTGCCTTCTTTTGCCTCGTTATTCCCAGATGCTGTCTTGTCCGTTTCTTCATCCTTCACTTGTTTCTTTACTTTCTCTTCTTCAATCACATGGAGCAGCTTTGCAAAACGAAGCAAGACCCACATGTTATAATCCGATTATTCATATCCAATAATGTTAATGGTTTTCTTGCTCTTCTCTAAATTTGCTCCTCCATTGCATTTCTGGACAAAATCCCTTCTTTGACAATTCCTTTAGTTTTTAAATATTCTTTTTTGTTTTTCAAATTCTGAATTTTACTTATTTTTTTTCTTTCTTTAGAAATTTGTTTTCTCTGTTTGGTTATTAATTTTTCTTCTGCTGTGGCATTTCATTCTACCACAAGGCAGATTATCGTCCTCTGTAATCTCTTAAATCTAATAATGATATCCAAAAGTTTTGGTTTATGTAGAGAAAGTTTCCCTTGTTATTCTGCATCTACTTGGAAAATTCCAGGTGGATTCAAAGATTCAGTGGTGGTGAGTGTGGGTGTGTTAAAATTCCTTCTATTAATATTTAGGATCATACAAAGCTCCACAAGGCTTTCGTCATTTTGCTTCATTGAATCTCCATTTTCACTCATCCATAACATTCTAGGTTTTCATTATCTTCACCAACCTTAACATTAAAGTCTCCTGCCAATAACAGAAATTTTGAATTTTGAAGTTTTATCAATAGCTGTTTGCAATTTCTCCCAAACTATATTCTTCAGCCTACAAATGTTGTTTAAATATTTTCACTGTTTTCATTTCAGAGAGAAACGGAGAAAAAACATAGAAAACAGAAAGAATCTGTGAAAAAAAATGAGGAAGTAAATTTATTTTCTAATAATTTTAATTTTGAAAACTACTCAACTTTGATGTAGAAACATTGCCGACTGGGCCTGGTGCAGCCTCCTGGCTTCCCAGACCCCTGCTGAACCGTCCAACCCATGCTAGCATGGAAAGCGGACACTAAACGATGATGATGATGATGATGATGATAGATTCTTCATGTTTGTATTTGGTTTGCAAGATTCTTTATGTAAATTTGTGTAATGAATCTCTCTATACACAACAAAATTTATATAGATTGGCTGGGTCTGGGAGAGAACTGAGAGACATGTAGGAAATTTAGGTGAGTGACTCAAAATCCATTTGTATATGGTGGTGGTGGGCAGGGTTGGGTTTAAGCTGGTGTGAATTAGAAGATGTTATTAACCATTGTCTCATTAGATATTCTTATAAAACATTACCTTTACCAACATCGTAATTATTTTTCAGTTTTTTTTCTAGAAAACATTTTCCACTGGTACTCACTGACACAGGTAGGAGTATTTTTGGCAACTGGCTGTATGTCAAGTTAGGAACTCTACATAATTCTCTAGTCTGATCTAAGCACTTAAAAGCGAGTAAGTTTCTCAAAAGAAACATTAGTTTTCTAACTTTCCACAGGACAGGTAATTCAGACCTCCAACTACTGAAGGAAAAAAATAGGTGAAGTATTTGTATCACATTACTGCTGTTAGAGGGGTTACCTTTCAAAATTCAGGTTTTTCTGAAATATGGTGAATAAGTTCCATTTTAGATGCCAAACATCTTGAATAAATATCCTTAGAGAAATTCCATTTTTACTGATTCCAGCTGATAAAAGGCTGTGGGTTTCATGAGCAATCACAGTTGCAGACGGAGAATGGAGGAGAATTAGTAAACGCATAGAATAGAAATAAGTTTGAAATATAGAATTGATTACATTAAGAACACAAGATGAATGTATTAAATAAATAAAAAAAAATTTTAAATGGGTGAAATGAGGAACAATGTTTTACATTGGAACCAGTTCTGGTACTGAAGTATACAGGACATGGTTATAAAGGTAATTGGAAGAATTTTAATGTATTCAAAACTTGATTGAATATCAGAAACTCCATTTCTGCTTTGAATTTATAAATAAAAACAGCAAAATGGGAATAAATAATATAGCAGGGAGCTCTTGTGGGCATTTTGTGGTGCCATTGATTTGAGTTGAGAATTTAATGTGGTCAACTTCAATGTGGTGATTGTACCATCATCATCGTTTAATGTCCACTTTTCCATGCTTGCATGGATTGAATGGAATTTGTTGAAGCAGATTTTCTATGGCTGGATGCTCTTCCTGTTGCCAACCCTCATCCATTTCCAAGTAAGGTAATATTTCACCTTGGCTGGAAATGTTTTCATGGAAGATTGGGAACAAATGATGCCATTTATGTGACAGTGTCACTCACTCACAACTATCATGCAATGACAAGGGTGACACATGCCCACACAGTGGTCTCTTTTCAGTTTCAAATCCACTCACAAGGCTTTGGTCAGCTTAGGGCTAGTAGAAGACATTTGTCCAAAATGCCTTGCTGTAGGACCACTTGCCATTTTGGGTGGGCAACATCAATAAAACAAGCAGTTGTAATGCAGGAGACCTGATTCCTTTGACATATTATCTCTCGTACAAAAACTGGTTTTGAGGTTAGTTAAAAATCCTTATTATAAAATGAGAGAGATTGAGAGAAAAAGTGGGTGGGGGAGAGTTTGAAGGATGTAAATTAAACTAATTTTCATTGAGTACAAGGATTAGAAATGTGATGTTTGTGAAGAAACTAAATTTGGTTATTTTGGAACTGGTTTCTTCTTCTAATCTTTGACACAATTTAACATTTTGTGGTAGAATGTAGAAGCAGCATAACGTATGCCTCTCGACTAATTATCAGTTTATATCTTCAGGCAGAAACGTCCAGGAAAAGAGAAAAGAAAGATTCCAAGTCTAAACATTACAGATACGAAGAAGTAAGTAAAATGAAAATCTTATAATTCTGTTTGTCATTGTAACGCTTTCATGTGATTAGAGAAAAAGAGGGAGAGAGAAGCGTGAATGACATGAGGTAAAGGGAATGTAATTGTAACACTTTCACGTAATCAGTTGAAGGGAAAGAGAGCCAAGAGAAAAAGAAGATAAGGTGAAGAGTGAGACAGAAAGAGGGAGAAAGAAAAAGAAAAAGAGGTGTCCATGATGTGAGGTGGGGGGGAACGTAATAATTTTAGCAGAGGGGTGATGTTCTGATGGTAAGGTTAAAGAAAGACAAAGAGGGATATGGTGATGGAGGTGGTGGTGATTGGATAGTGAAAAGTGTATTTTTTATTTAATTGAACTAAGTGTCGGTGGCACATAAGATCACCCATTACACTCTCGGAGTGGTTGGCGTTAGGAAGGGCATCCAGCTGTAGAAACACTGCCAGATCTGACTGGCCTGGTGCAGCCTTCGGGCTTCCCAGACCCCAATTGAACCGTCCAACCCATGCTAGCATGGAAAGCGGACGTTAAACGATGATGATGATGAAGTATTTTCTATCACAGATCACTTAACACATGTGCATAAGTGCAATTCTATGAAATATTCATGCTTATTTTCTTGGCAGACATATGCAATTTAACTAAAGGTTGTATCATATGTATGGAATATTTTTTGTTGTTTTTGGGAAAAATGGAAAAATAAGTAAATATTTATTTTATGAATGCTGTGTATTAAGTCTATAAAATTGTGTATAAAGTATATAAAGTGTATTAAGTCACCATCATATTCCAATTTCTTTCATTTTCCAATGAGTAGCAGATGAGCGACTGTCTTTCCATACAGACACAACACAGGCTACGCTTTCAGAGTTTTTGGATAAAGTTTTCAGCAATAACCTAATAGGTTTACCATTAATTCCATGAAATCTTCATGGGTCCTGCTAGTTTGATATTAAATTCCCCAATATTTTTCACTGTTGGCCTCCTACAAAGTGTTCTTTGTTATTTAGCTATAAAAAGATAGTTAAAAGGAGGCAAGAGGGACACGCTACCCTGGTCAACGTTTTCGTTTTGTGTAGTGGGAGGAATTTATGTTTTCAGTAATGCTTTTTTTGAATTATGGAGTAGAGGCAAGTGATAATAATAATAATAATAATAATCATAATCAAATCAAAACAAATCAAAATAGATGAACATCAATGGAATTTGTATCTTTGTGGTACCAATGCCGGTGGCACACAAGAAAACCATCCGAACGTGGCGGTAGCCAGTACCACATCGACTGGCCTCCGTGCTGTGGACACGTAACAAACACCATCCGATCGTGGCCGTTCGCCAGCCTCATCTGGCACCTGTGTTGGTGGCACATAAAAACACCATCCAAAGACCCGGCAAGACTAGTCAGGCCATAACCCGTGGTCCCTACCTGGGACGTAGTCAGTCCACCTGTGCATACCTTCCTTCTTATGACACTTGTGAAGACCTGTTGAGGCAAGTATGTGACACTTGTGAAGACCTGTTGAGGCAAGTGTGTGACAGTTGTGAAGACCTGTTGAGGCAAGTGAAAATCAAACCAGATCAAAATAGATGAACATCAATGGAATTTGTATCTTTGTGGTACCAGTGCCGGTGGCACACAAGAAAACCATCCGAACGTGGCCGTAGCCAGTACCGCATCGACTGGCCTCCGTGCTGTGGGCACGTAACAAACACCATCCGAGCGTGGCCGTCTGCCAGCCTCGTCTGGCACCTGTGTCGGTGGCACATAAAAAACACCATCCGAGCGTGGCTGTTCGCCAGCCTCGTCTGGCACCTGTGTCGGTGGCATATAAAATCACCCACTACACTCTCGGAGTGGTTGGCGTTAGGAAGGGCATCCAGCTGTAGAAACACTGCCAGATCTGACTGGCCTGGTGCAGCCTTCGGGCTCCCCAGACTCCAGTTGAACCGTCCAACCCATGCTAGCATGGAAAGCGGACGTTAAATGAGGATGAGGATGATGATGAAAACTAAAGGACTGCCCTGGGCAACACAAACGGTGGCTCTCCCTGATTAAATAGATTTGCAGTGAAAGTGTTGTAGCTGTGGTCAGCCTATCCTCTTCACTTTCAGAGATAGTGTGTATCTAGGGCTACTTTATTTTATGTGTTCCTTTCTACTATTAGGTGGCTTAGTGGTTAGGGTGTTTGACTCATGATCATAAGATTGTGGTTTCAATTCCTGGACCAGGTGATCCATTGTGTTCTTGAGAAAAACACTTCATTTCATGTTGCTCCAGTCCACTCAGCTGGTAAAAATGAATAATCCTGCACTAGATCAGCGTCCCGTCCAGGTGAGGATTATATACGCCATTGAAACCGGGAAACTGCCCCTCATGAGCCTACATATATTTTCTATTTTCTACTATTAAGACAGTAAAGTGTAATTTGAAGGAATTTTGCTACTATTTCTAGCAGGTTGAGTGACTACATAGAACAGAGATTTCATTCTTAGAGAAGAACTTACCAAAGGCACATCTTTACTGAGAAAAATAATGCATCTTTTATTTTACAAATTCATTCATGTGAAACTTATAAGGCTTAAGGCATTTCATTTATGTGGTTTTGGGAGACTTGGTTAAGTGTGATTCCAAATTTAAATGTGGGAGAGATTTCACTTGAAAGTGTGGGGTTCCCCATCCGTGAGGTAGGGGCTATTTTCATTAGAGAAAATTATATGAGTAGATCTTTGTGGTTTCATTGCAGGGAAATGAAAAAAAAACAAAAGAAGAAAGAAGGAAAGAAAATTCTGAAGCATCTGTGAGTAATTAGGGAATTCTTTTATTGTTTCTTATTACTGCTTAACCCCAGGTCAGCTATAATTGAGCAGATCTTTGGTGGATAAATTGCTTTTAAAAAGGGACACCTCACTCTTCCTGCTGCCAATTGCTCAACTGTCAACTAGGCAGTGCCTTGCTCAAATGTACAACAGTATTTGGTACCTAAGTTTGAACTTACAACTATGTATATCTTTTTTATAATTTTTATTTCCTTGGTTTATTTCAGCTAATTGATCCTCCATCCACGGCTTATGATACACTTCCACAACAGCTGTCTATGTCGGTACAGTTTTTTAAAAGTTAGGAAAAGGAGTGGTGATAATATGCACCCTTGCTGAGGTCCAACACCCACATTGGGACATTTTGACCATGTATCAGAATATCTGAGTATTTGTATGGGGACCTCATAGTAACCAGAAGTTACCCATTACTCCCAAACCCTTGCAAAACCTACCACTGTATGTCCCCTGTACTCAGTTATACAGCTTTTCTAGGTTTACAAAGCAAGCATTTGCTGAAAGGCATATGCTTGATTTGAAGACATGGAGGTGGTGTCTGAGCACTCTGCTGCCATAGCCTTCTAAGGAATGATGGGCAGCAAAACTGAACTGATAGATAGTTTCAGACTCACACATAAGACCCTGTTAGAACACCACCTTCATGGAGGTCATAATGTGTTAGAAACCTCACAACTTTAGCATTGAATTTCCAGCCAATGGTTTAACTCACCTGTTTGTTCATTCTTTCATTTTATATCCCTTTTTCTCCATGCTTGAATGGGTTTGACAAATATATCCCTTTTTCTCCATGCTTGAATGGGTTTGACAAATATATCCCTTTTTCTCCATGCTTGAATGGGTTTGACAAATATATCCCTTTTTCTCCATGCTTGAATGGGTTTGACAAATATATCCCTTTTTCTCCATGCTTGAATGGGTTTGACAAATATATTATTGAGGCATTGTTTTACAGTTGGATGCTCTTCCTGTTACTTATTGAAGTCAGAAATCTTGTTTCACATGTCTATGAAAGCACAGAATGAGCAAACAAGCAGTTGACAGAAATGACAACAAACAGCACTTCTTGTAGTGACCATTGGAGAGCACTAAACACACACACAATAGGTTTCTTTTAGTTTTCATCTACCAAATTCAATTGCAAGGCATTGGTCAGCCCTGGGCTATAGTAGAAGACACTGCTCCACAATGGTATTGAACCTAGAACCTTGTAGTTGGGAGGCAAGCTTCTTAACCACACATCCATACATGTTTCCTAATTGTTTCTTTTTTTTTCTTTCTCTTCAGCTCAGACATCATGAGAAGACTGTAAAATATAACAGCCACGTCGATGAGAGTCCAAAACGTAAACACTCAGGTGAATCTCATAAATCATCAAGAAAGAAAGAGGAATCGAAGCCAGACATTTCTCCACTCAAACAAGATTTTCCAGAAAATACAGTAAGACATTGTCTAGAATTAATCATTACTACAACGTTTTCGTGTGTGTGTGTGTGTGTGTGGTGTGTGTGTGTGTGTGTGTGTGTACACACAATATGCAATTTAATGATAATTTCTAACAAAGGCAAACAGTTAAACCTTTTGTGGGGACAGGATTGCATTTTGTCCTGTGTTTTAGCAGTTCTGTCAATCCACTGCCCTTATGTAGTTTAATAATTGGTTCTGACATAGTGAGTAGTTGAGTGGTTGGCATTAGGAAGGGCATCCAGCTGTAGAAAGCCATGCCAAATCAGACTGGAGTCTGGTGTAGCCTTCCAGCTTGCCAGCTCTGGTCAAACCATCCAACCCATGCCAGCATGAACAATGGACGTTAAATGATGATGATGATGATGACATAAATCCAGAAAATTGAGAGAGAAAGGATAATCAATCCTTTACCTGACTGATACCTTGTTTTATTGATCACCGCGAGGATGGAAGGGAAAACTGGCCTTGGCAAGATTTGAACTCAAAACTTAAAGAGCCACAAGGTGGTTCAACAATGAGGATTCAGTTGTTTGATCTTCATTGAATTTATAGGTGGCTGAATATTCCATGTACCTTTTAATGTGATTTTCAGTCAGAATCAGCATGACACAATATGTGGCAAGCTGGACTTTTTGAATTCCAAGTACAAACCATCTGATGGGCTTCCACACTGTTTCCATTTTACCTAATTTTACTCACAAAGCTTGGATTGAAACGAGGCACTTGTAATGGCAGTGGGACTAAACCCACAACCTCGTGATTGGCAATCAAACTTCTTAACCCTTTAGCATTTAAACCAGCCGTATCCACCCCAAATATGCTACCCATTTTATGTTCTAACCAGCCAGATCCAGCCTGTCACGCTTTCCCTTCAATGTCATTATAAAATATACAATCACATCATCAAAATTTCAAAGGTGCAAAATAGTACAAGATTAATTAAAAATAATCAGTCCAACCCATGCTAGCATGGAAAGCGGACGTTAAATGATGATGATGATGATGATGATGAATCTGAATGAAAAATCATTACATTTGACAGAATAATCTGACTACCAAAGAGTTAAGCCATTTGGCCATGCTGCAGCAACTTTACCTATTCAAGCATTATACCTTATATATTATCTATCTATTCCATGCATCACGTTCTTATTTCTCATCCATCTACGGTTTTATTCCACTGTTGCTCTCCACCCTTTCCATTCTACCAATGCATCCCATCTTCCTTCCTGAACCACTTCTTGCAAAGTTGACATTCGAGTCCTCTAGCTTATTGGATCCTGTTGAACCACATTCCAGCTTGGAAGACAGACATTAAATGATGATAATTAATCAATGTACATGTGTACTCACGTTTGTGACACACACACACATATATACATGTGGTGAATAAACGGTCATCTAAATTATGCAAAAATGAAAACACTGACATCTCATTTTAACAGATATATTTACCAAAATTACATAAAAATATATTGAAATACTAAAGAGTAAATTTATTTAATAAAATTGCCATTGGCTTCAACCATCACCTCCAGATGACTATGGAATCTTCTGCAACTCTTCTGGACAGTCTCCTTGTTTAAGTTGGTGAATGCTGCTATAACCCTTTCCTTCAGTTCATCTTTGGTGTTACAAAGGAGTTTTGTTGGTCTCTCACTCAACTGCGCCCTACACATAATAATCAAGGGGGTTGCAGTCTGGGGAGTTTGGTAGCCAGATGTTAGAGGTGGCGTGGTCGCAGAAATTGTCTGAAAGCCATGAATGGGTTCTCCTGCTTGTGTGGCATAGTGCAGAGTCCTGTTGGTCTTCCAGCAGCCACCCTCTTGACCCAGAGCAGCACTACCTCCTCCAGGTACTTGATGTAGGCCTCCATGTTGAGTCTGAGGCCATGTGGGAAGATGAATGGAAGCATAACATCAACATCACTAGTGATCACTCCAAACACCATGATGTTGACTGGATATTTGATTTTTATGACTTTTGGTACATGTCCTCAGATTGACACCCAAACACTCTGAAATGTTTGTATTGGAGCTGCCAGTGCAAATGCCAAGCAGTACAGCATGTTGTTTCCAAATTTCTGGCAGAGTGAATTGTGCTACAGTGCTGTTTTTCTCATAGACAGTGCCCAGCTGACCCTACTATACTGTGTAGTTAACAAAATCAAAAACAAACAATGCACATGTGTGAAATTAAAATTATAAAATGGCAACAATTTACCCATTACACACACACACATACACACACACACACAACACTCCCAGAATAACAAAACACTGTTAAATAGTTTCAATGTTGTTGACGATTATAACACAAAATTCTCTCATCAAATGATTGATGATGATTCTTAATTTTAAAGTTTACCAATATGTATGGAGTTATTAGAAAGTTAATATTTAGGCCAGTGGCTCCCTATCTTTATGACTTCATGGTTCACTGGACATCAAATAAAAACAATTAACTGGCACTCTTCATCTGGAAAGTAAAAAAAAAATAAACATAAAACCGTTTTAAAGTTTAAAATTAAGAAAAAAATATCAAAAATCATTGCTTTGTTTGTTGATTGTATTTGTGTAGAAGAAAATTACAAATATGTTTTTTCAAGTTGTTTAAGCACTTGTGTATTTTTTCAAAAACCTTAATTTATAGGTTTAAATCTCTGCAACGCCTAGATACCTCTTGGTATTCACTGGCTTAGGTTAATTCACAAGGATTTATAATTCGGAACATAGTAGGAATGTGTTAAAAATTTGTTTAGTGTATTAAGCAGCAGATAGCCTAGTTGAAAGTGATTCAGACAGCAAGAGGTCAATGGATTAAAGAGGTCAGTGGATCATGGCTTATCACTTGTATCTTTGCTATCAAAAATTGAGTCCCCCCCCCCTCTGACTAAACACCAAAAGATAATTTAGCCAACCTCTGTAGAGGTTGGCTATGTTCAGGGCCAGCTCAAGGCACCAGCAACTCAGACAGTCACCCGGGATGCCATGGGCTTTTTAGTCTACATTTTCAGTCTTCATCTTTGTGAAAGTTTCAAAAAATTATTCTTGTAAGGGTACTGAACTTCAGCTTGCCCGGGGCACCAGCAACCGTAGGGCCAGCCCTGGCTATATTATCTTGGTGGCAGGCGAGGACTTTTGGTTATTCCATAAGTTTGATTCCTTTCATGGATGAAGTTATTTGCATCTTAACTTTTATCTTTTATTGATTAAACAATAGCAAAACCACACTCAAATACAAGTCAGAAGGAATTACTTGGGATTAAAGTATAATTTAGCTGTTGCTGTTTAGCTTGAGGCCAACCCTAAAGAAGCAAACCAATGATACCTTCCAGTCATGACCATTCTGTCTTCTTCACACAGTATCTTCTTTTTAAAGTGGTTGTATACATTTGACTCCTATGTCTAGCAGGTCATATAACCATGTAGAGGTTTCCTTGTTGGCTTGATGTAGCTGTTCTACTGCTTAGCTGGTGGTGGTGTTCTTATCGTTTCTGTTAAGGGGTTGTTATTGTGATTATAATTAATTGTTACTATTAATTACTCATGTTTGGCTGACTTTATTTTTGGCTCTTAGAGATGCTTTGTGCCTAGCATTTAACAAGGAAGGTAAATGAAATGCAATCTATCATAGTTTATTTTGCTTCCTAAGAGTGGAAAAACCATTATTTTTGCAGGATGTTATTTCTATAATTCTATGTCTACAAAGACAGTATTACAACAAATTACCATAATTTTAATGTGGCTGCTGTTAACAAATCATCTTTAATTCAGGTTAAAAGTGATTTTTTTTGTTTTTTGTTAATCTATAAAATCTTACATGTCTGCAGAGAATCTTACTTTTAGTTGTAAAAATAACAGGACATTTTACAAAGATATGTTGCTAACTAAAATTATCAACAGTGACACCACTTAAAGTAATTTCATTTTTAGTCCAACCAATGGTAGTTTATTGATGATAATGACAGTAAATTGTCTTTGATTCAGGAAGATAAAATGTTTGAAATTACATCATTCTCCAAAATAAGGTGGTCAGCTGACAAACTCATTAATGGCAAACTTTATGGTTCTTTGTGTTCTTAGTTCAGAAAATGAATTATTAATGAAAACTACATAAGGATATGAATTATTTTAAGAGTATCAACCGATCATTCCTGTAAGCATTAATCATGTGCTATGTTTTTTTCAAAAATGGTGATAAGAACATAAGTTAGTTATAGTTTATACTTAAGAGTCAATGGTTCTATATCCCTGGACTAAACTATAGTTTGCTTAGTTTGTTTTTTCTCCTCCTATCACATTCTAACTTTTCATTCGTGTGGCGTTGATAAAATAAATTAGCAGTCAAATTCTGAGATAGGTTTAATATTCCTAGAAAGAAGCTGAGATGTCAAAGGAATTATAATTGCAAGGGAAGCAAGGGAGAGGTTAGCAAAGGGAAGTAATTCTCAGTTCCCGCGCCGTGTTTACTAATTCCGATTTTGTCAAATTCGCCGTTTTTGCCTCTCGGTGATCGTCTCTTCTGCTTTGCAACATGACTGAACGTTTAACAAATCTTGTATCCGTTGACTTTGAAGTTTTCGGTATTGTACAAGGTGTATTCTTCCGAAAGCACACGTACGAAAAGGCAATAAGTCTGAACTTAGCTGGCTGGGTATTGAACACCTACCAGGGTACCGTGAAGGGTAATTTACAAGGAAGCGAAGCGAATGTGGAGAAGATGAAAATATGGTTATGTGAGGTAGGCAGCCCTTCGTCTCGCATCGACAAGTGCACGTTTTCTAATCGGCAGAATATACCCTGTTTGGAACACAAAGGTTTTAGAATCATTAAAGAGTAGTTCTTTGGAAGACGCTTTGGTTCCATCGGCGAAAATGGGAAAACCTTACCGAAACAACAATTTACAACTTTTAAAGATGAATTTGGAAACGAAGATTTATTGTTTTGTTCACTGCACATTTAACAAAAATACAAATAAAAATGTTTGATTTTGTGGCTAACAATCCCATTATTTATTTTCTCAAGACTGTATTTTGTAGAATTTTCATGGGTGGTTTGTTTAAAAGGTTGAAACTTGAATTATTTGATACACCCATTAGTATGTTTGACTAAAGAAATGTTTACCATTATTTCCTAGACGAAGGTTGTCTCTTACTAATCTGTGATTTAACATAAAGTCTGCACATCTTGTGCCAATCCGTGGCTGGTTTCCTTTCTGTTAACTAAATTACGAAAAGGTTGATGTCTTTGGATGAGATTTAAAACCTAAATCATCGTCCACAAGACGCCTATTTTTTCTCTCCTCGCGTCTGCAGGTTGTGAATCTAAGACGGGAAATGTGAGGATTCGAAATTGAAAACGAAACCTTACTTTCCCTCACTTCAATTACTAAGCTATCATTTTGAATTTCGAAATATCTTTTCCCCATTCGTTCTTTTATTATTATTATTATTATTATATTATTATTATTATTATTATTATTATTATGTTACTTTAATCTGTGGTCAAGTCAATGAGATGTTCTGTCACGTAAAATTAGCTTGACACATTTGAGACAGATTAGCAATTGTTATGGCACTTTTATGTGTGTGTGTGTGTGTGTGTTCGGACTGGATAGTTAAATTATTTGTTTGTGCATGTATTAACTATTTGTTGTGGTAAATATACTCGAGTAAATTGTATGAATAAAAACATGTTCAACTTTACATTTGTTCTTTTTCAGAACGTTTATTGATCCGTTGTAACAAATGTCATAGATTTGGAGGGGGGTGCACTGGAAATGGAACTATTGGGAATTGAAGTAGACGATCGATTTTGATTCCCAGCTTAACATCCTACATTGTCAATTTCCTTAAGGAAGGACAAACACGTCATAATTATTTCCTTCTAACCTAGGAATCTGAGATTTAACAAACCTACGTTTAAAACTTTCGTAAGCCACAGTGATATGTTTAAAATAAATTGATTCTGTAGTTAATAACTAATTCAGGGAACAAACCACCGACGGAATTGTTTGACTATTGCTTAACCTGCAAGAAATAACCAAAGCTCCTCAGACCACACTCTGTGTTAAAAAAGAAAAGACATATTGGACAGTGTAGTCCCTGATGTATAAAAAAAACTGGATGGTCACGGTTGAAATGCATTTGACCATAAGATCTGCTTGATGAGGGCTGACTTGGTGCTAAACAAAAACATGAGACAAGAAAGAAGCCTCTGTGTGTTCACTCGACTCGTTAGAAATAGAAGACAAATTTCCCTGAAATCTCACTCTGTTTTGAAAAATAGATGGTAGGACCACATGAGATGATGTATTTGATGTAAGAGGTTGGAATGGGCATGACCTTTGCTTGCGAAGACCTATTGAGGCAACTGTAAACAAATCAAAATCGGTGACGTGGCTGATGACAGTGCCGCCTGATTGGCACTTGTGCCAGTGGAGCATTAAAAGCACATCCGAGCGTGATCATTGCCAGTGGCACATGAAAAACAACATTCAAGTGTGGTCGTTGCCAGACTGGCTCCCATGCAGGTAGTACGTAAAATACACACCTTTTGAGCATAGTCACTGCCAGAACCGCTTGACTGGCCCTCATGCCAGTGGCACGAAAAAGGCACCTACAACACTTTCTGAGTGGTTGGCATTAGGAAGGGCATCTAGCTGTAGAAACTGTCAGATCAGATTGAGTCTGGTGCAGCCTCTGGCTCACCAATCCTCAATCAAACCGTCCAACCCATGCCAGCATGGAAAGCAGACATTAAACAATGATGATGATGATATAGGCACAGGAGTAGCTGTGTGGTAAGTAGCTTGCTTACCAACCATATGGTTCTGAGTTCAGTCCCACTGCGTGACACCTTGGGCAAGTGTCTTCTACTATAGCCTTGGGCCGACCAAAGCTTTGTGAGTGAATTTGGTAGGCAGAAACTGAAAGAAGTCCATCTTTTTTTCTATATATATATATATGTGTGTGTGTTTGTGTGCCTGTTTATTTACCCACAATTGCTTGCAACCAATGTTGGTGTGTTTATGTCCCCGTAACTTAGCGGTTCCGCAAAAGAGACCAATAGAACAAGTACTAGGTTTACAAAGAATAAGTTCTGGGATCGATTTGTTTGCCTAGAAGCAGTGCTCCAGCATGGCTGCAGTCAAATGACTGAAACAAATAAAAGAATATATATATAGTGTGTAAAGGTACATGGCCCAGTGGTTAAGATTCTGCATTCATGATAACTAGATCATAGGTTCAATTCCTTGACAGTGATGTTTTTTTATGCTGAACACTTCATTTCATGTTGTTCCTGTCCACTGAGCTATAAATGGGTAACCTTATACCCTATGACAGAATAGCCTTTCAGTCAGGCCTGCTCGCCTAGCCAGTGGGGTGGCATTATTCAAAAGCCTAAAACAATTTGAAGCGCATTGTGATCAGTGAGGTATAACACCTGACTGCCTGGTCGTTACTGTGATGTATATATAAATCTGTATTCTAATTGATGAAGATTTTGTTCATGTTATGATTAATAACCTTATTTATTATAAATTCTCAGTAACTTTGCATTAGAGATATTTAACCATTTAGCCTAAAATTAGTTCATCTTTTACTGTATCAATGCTTAAACTTACTTATGTAGGTATTTCCATCGTCGTCATCGTCATCGTTTAACATCTGCTTTCCATGGGTTGGATGGTATGACTGAGAGCTGGCAAACCAGGAGGCTGTGCCAGGTTCCAATCCGATCTGGCAAGGTCTCTATAGCTAGATACCATTCCTAATGCCAACCACTCTGAGAGTGTAGTGGGTGCTTTTTATGTGCCACCGGCATGGGGCCAGTCAGACAGCACTGGCATCAACCACACTCGAATAGTGTTTTTTTACATGCCACTGGCACGGGAGCCAGTCAGGTGGCACTGGCATTGACCCTACTCAAATGGTGCTTTTTAAACTTACTTACATAGGTATTTCCATCATATTTTAAACTTACCTACGTAGGTATTTCCACCCAGTCAGGTGGTACTATCATTGGCCATAAGAACTTCACTTGCTTCCTTGAATTTTATTCAGTCACTAAGGACTATTGATAATGTGTTGATCTTATTTTTAAGTGAGTGTGTGTGCTTGGCAGTATTGATAGGGGATAGGCACAAGGAAGTAATCAGGAACCCAACAGTTTCTATCCTTTTGATTGGTTTATTGGCTCACACACCTTAACTCAGGGAAAGTTACCTAAAGTCAAGTACAGGACTGTCCAAAGGAAGTTTTATCTCTAATCTAGTTAAGTCTTTAGCATTCAGATTATCCTGTCAAATGTAATCCTTATTTTCCTTGTTTTGAATGAATCTTGCATTATCTCATAGCTTCAAAATTTCAATGGTGTGATTGTTTATTTTTAGAATGACATTATGAGACAGGTGTGACAGGCTCAAATATTCTACCTGCTTGGTGTTCAAACTGGCCAGATCTAGTGTGATATGGCCTGTACAAATGCAAAATGGTTATTGCTATCACTGGCTCTTTAGATTCTTGCAACTTAGAAAATGATTGGCTTTTATTTTTGTGCAAATACAAATGAAATGGATGTATAATTATTTTACAATTATTGCATAGATTTATGTTGAGCAGTTGGTGTTAGGAAGAGCATCCAGCTGTAAAAACCTTGCCAAAACTGACCTCACCTGTGCTTGTGCCACATAAGAAGCATTAAGTCCACTCTGTTGAGCGGTTGGTGTTAGGAAGGGTATCCAGCTGTAAAGATCCTGCCAAAACAGTCACAGAAGTTTGGAGCAGGCTTCGGCCTGGCCGGCTGTTGTGGTACTGTTCCATCCATGCTAGCATGGAACACGGACATTAAATGATGATGGTGTGTTTTTGTTTTTCTTAAATTCTTTTGACTATATTAATATAAGTTATGTTGATATTTAGTGTTCCCTTGTACAGTGTACAAATTATCTCTGGAATTGTCTGTTACCAGGTCCAGAAGTAGTTGCTGTCTGCCTGGTTCACAGCTACTATTACCACCACCATTGTCTTTTTTTTTTAAATCTCTTTCCATTCTGCTATGGGGTGTATAGGTCTGTAATATTAGAATTCCTCCATGTGTATCTATCTTGCTCCATTAAAAATTCCAGAATTCAAAGATTTACAAGGATTTCATCTTCCTAAGTCTTTGATCTGTTTCTATCGTGGATACACTCCTTCAGCATTCATGGCATTATTTCACCCAGAATTCTTCATCCATTTGTGTTACGTTACTAAACTAGTACAGTTGTTATTTGTGAAAACATCAGCCAATATCTAAAGCCTTTGATGCCCAGCAGTTTGCATGGTGTGCTAGAAAAGGTAGTCAAATAACATGCTTATATCATTTTAAATAAGGAAGGACACTGGATTAGATATACAAAATCACGTAACTGGATAAAATTAATTAGCAACCTAAAGTTCAAAGGATCAAGGTGTCTTGTAGATAAAAGAGGCAGAACTAAGAACAAAATTTCTGTGGGATTGAGTTTTTAGTCTGTTGGTGAGATTTGCCCTCACGTTAACAACTCTAATTACTACAACTTCTCTACCTACCTTCTATTACTCTTGCCAGTACGCCTTAGATCCCACTGAATTCTTTTTATCTCCCCATTATTTAAACTGATCACACTCTCTAATGGGTGCTTACCTTCATACATTCTGTGTGTGCTTGTATGTATATTTTTGTGTGTGCATATATACACACATATATACATACTCACACATTCGTGATCAAGTATTCCAAAGCTTTTACTCAGCAACCAAACTACCTTGACTCTCTCACTCACTCACTCCCTCACCCAAATACCCACCCACTCCATGGGTGAGTTATGCTATCAAACATTATATCTATAGATTGCAATTTCAAAGCATTTTTCTGTCCTTTTCTTGCATCAGATACAATTCTCCAATTTCGTTTTGTTTCAGAAAGTGAATGTGCAAGGTTCCATCTCATCCACAGCAATATAGACTTATAACTCTACTGTTTTATAAATTTAAAAGAAAACTCTTTAATCTGTGAACACAGCTCTTCCTTCTCAGACAAAGGAGCATCTACATAGTCATTTGACTTGTTAGATAGAGCAGCCAGCTCTCCCTCAAATCTACGTATTAGTGGAACGTCACTCAGACAAGTGGAGAAGTATTCTTGAATGATTGGAAGTCGGAGGCCTAATTGGATGCTAGAATTGTAGCTGCTGGGATGGTAATGTGCCAGTTCTGGCATTTGATCCTCAGAAAAGGAGAGATTTCAGTAAAAAAAGCCAAACTTGCTATCTTCAATTTGGTTTCTGTGTCTCTCTTCACCTGTGGTCATGAATGCTGGGTATAAGTAACCAAAATGGGGTTTCTTTAATGGGGATCACAGGGGTAGCATTACTTAACAGGGTGCATAGCTTGGAGATCAAGGAGAATCCAGCTCCACAGACTTGATTAGAATGTCACAAGAAAGGATTGGTTAAGAATGGGATGGTTGGATAATATCCATAGTCTCAGGTATTCATGCTTGTGAATCCAGCCAGGGTCCATTGCGAGCACCCTACTCCTGGAATAGTGAATGGATATGCTATTGTCATATAAACAGAAAATATGTCTATACAGGATAATGTTTGTCTTGGACATACTGAAAGAAAATGGGGTGATCACAGGTCTGTTTGGGGTTAAAAAGCAACCATAATTAATTTTCTAAAAAAAAAAAAAACTACTCGAAATAATGAACAAAGCATACAAAATAGGAAAATTTTGAGTTTCTTTTTTTTTTTCCTAACGTGTTAGCATCTGTCCAATTGAATTCTTTGACAATTTGTCATGAGGATTCCTATAAACACTGGACATGTTTATGAAAATGTCAGTTGTGAGAAAATCAAAATACTTTTGTAAAATCTGGAATCCTCAAAGCATAGTCCACTTCATAAGCTGAAGAAGCATGAATGGTGACTGAGATGTGGCTTGTTTGATAAGTTGTGGCTCATCAACACATCTTATAAATCATTGTAGGTTAATTATGTTAAAAATAGAATTTAATGATAAGATTTTTCAATTCTATTTCACTATTATTGGCATTTGCTGTTTCATTAAATTATGTTACCCAAAATCCCAAAAGAATATTTTTCTCCCTCGTGTTCTGACCACCCTAACACTGGCCCCCTCTCTCTCTCTCTGCCTGTCTGTCTCTCTCTTTCTCTTTCGATTACCACTTGTTTCACCAACACTTCCTCCACCCTCACCCCCACCCTATATAAACTAGCACACCCACCTGGATTCCCCTACTCGATTTTTAATACCTCCACCAAAAGAATTTGAATCCAGAAGATGCTCTCGTCTAAATTTGCTACCTCGCGGTATGCCTGCCCTCCCACCCCCTCCACCTCTACCGGAAGTTCCTATCTTTTGTCATCCTTTGGTTGTCTCCCATGAACACTTCTAAAGGCTTAACGCCATCCCCACCCCTACTTAGGGTTTATCTGCTATGTAAGGTTGTGATCATGTAGCACATAAAAATGATGGTGTAGTGTATGCAGGTTGAAGGCTATTGTTTGTTTATGAATTCTGCCAAATGCAAGCTTTCTTTTTAGGTACATGACACTGCTGTCCCCCATCCCAGGGTCTCATGAGCACACACCTCCCACACCGTCAGGGTTGACACACTCAATGTTGGCACACTGAAAGGTAGGTCTGGTGAGATTGTTGAGATGCTTGAACAGAGATGTGTTGATTTGTGCTGCCTCCAAGAAGTAAGGTTCTGCTAGGTTCCTCACAGGCAAAGAACACAGGAACAAGATTTTCTGGACAGGGAACACTGATGGGGTCGGGGTTGTGGGTATACTTCTTGTGGAGAAATGGGTGGATAAGGTAATCGAGGTAGTCAGAGTATGTGACAGAATACTTAAGATTAGATTAGTGCTTCATTATGGGTTAGCAACCATTATCTTGGTCTATGCCCCTCAGCCAGGGGTACCCAATGGACAGAAGAACTGATTTTATAATACCCTCTTGCAGACTACCTCGTTGACGAATGACGAGGACCTTCTTTTTGTGGTTGGTGACTTCAATGGACATGTTGGACAACATACAGGGGTCTTCCATGGCGTACATGGAGGCTATGGGTTTGGTTCCCGCATTGAGGATGGAACCAGGTTGCTGGAGTTCTGCGATGCAAATGATTTTATGGTTTGCAATACTAACTTCAGGAAACCTGCCAGTCACCTAGTCACCTACCATTCTGGCAGGCACACTGACCAAATTGACTACATCCTCACCAGAAAAAGGGAAAGATGGCTGATAATAAATGCAGGTGAAGAATGTATCCCACAACATGGACTAGTAGTTAGCGACTTCAGGATCAGGGCTAAATGGATGACCAGCATGGAGGAGAAGAGTCTGGAAGCTTAAAGATTCTGTGAATGGACAGAAATGTAGAGACGTATTACTTAAAGCCTTTGACAAAATAGAAGGGGATATAACTTCGCACAATGTGGAAGACAACTGGAGGTTTCTGTGGGACGACCTGCTGAGAGCCACTGACCAGATCTGTGGATGGTGCAAAGTGCCCTCTTGACCCAAGATAATGTGGTGGTGGAACAATGTTTGCTGACAGGGTTATTAGAGAAAAGAAACAGGCTTGGAAGAACAGTGGTAGCAGGAAATTGTATCAGACTGCCAGAAGGGAAGCTAGGAGACGGGTTTATTTAGCCAGAGGGGAAGCAGATAGGAAAAAATTTGCCAATGTTCTGCACTGTGAGGACCAAAGACTTGAAGTATTTCATGTTGCAAGACAGAGAGAATCGTGATGTGGTAGGAGAGAAATGTATCCACATGGATGATGGTTCACTTGCACTAAACGAGGTTGCAAAGAGAGAAGCTTGGAGGTGCCACTATGAAAGGTTGCTCAATAAAGAGAATGAATGGGAGAAAGAGAGTCTGCCGAATGTCCACCCAACAGAGGGATGAGCTATCCGAATTGACAGTACCTTGGTAGATAAAGCAATTAAGAGTATGAAGACATGAAAAGCCTGGAATCACTGCAGAGATGCTCAAAATATCTGGCGGTGTTGGCTATAGCCTAGTCACCAGTATAGTTAACCAGGTGATACTTATTCTATCGATCTCTTTGCTGAACTGCTAAGTCAAAGGGAGGCAAACACATCAACATCGGTTGTCAAGCGATGGTGGGAGGACAAGCACACACACACACACACACATATATATATATGACAGGTTTCTTTCAGTTTCTGTCTACCAAATCCACTCACAAGGCTTTGGTCAGCCCGGGGCTATAGTAGAAGACACTTGCCCAAGGTGCCACGCAGTGGGACTGAACCCGGAACCATGTGGTTGGTAAGCAAGCTACTTACCACACAGCCACTCCTGCACCTATATATTTATTTCTTTTTGATTTTTTCTTCTTTTTTTTTAAGATAAAAGAAGCAAGTGAAGCAAATGTGATTGAGGAAGAAACGGTTGAGAAGAGAAATGATTCATATGATAATGACTACGATTATGCTGATGATTTTGAAGTAAGAGATTTTGGTTGATTCTTCATAGTATAAGCTTGATATTGGATCAAACAGAATTCATTTCATTAGGCTTCAAATGTCTTGACAGTCCCAAACCTGATCCTCTCTGCAGTTGTTTGCTATACTTAATACATCATCATCATCATCATCATCATCGTTTAGCGTCCGTTTTCCATGCTAGCATGGGTTGGATGGGTCAACTGGGGTCTGTGAAGCTGGAAGGCTTCGTCAGGCCCAGTCAGATCTGGCAGTGTTTCTACGGCTGGATGCCCTTCCTAACGCCAACCACTCCGCGAGTGTAGTGGGTGTTTTTTACGTGCCACCTGCACAGGTGCCAGACAGAGCTGGCGAACGGCCACGAACGGATGGTGCTTTTACGTGTCACCGGCACGGGGCCAGGCGATGCTGGCACCGGACACGAACAGATGGTGCTTTTACGTGCCACCGACACGGGGCCAGACAGAGCTGGCAACCGGCCACGAACGGACGGTGCTTTTACGTGTCACCGGCACGGGGGCCAGCCGAGGCTGGCAACGGACGCGAACGGATGGTGCTTTTACGTGCCACCGACACGGTTGCCAGACAGAGCTGGCAAACGGCCACGAGCGGACGGTGCTTTTACGTGTCACTGGCACGGGGGGCCAGCCGAGGCTGGCAACGGACACGGACGGATGGTGCTTTTACGTGCCACCGACACGGGGCCAGACAGAGCTGGCAAACGGCCACGAACAGATGGTGCTTTTACGTGTCACCGGCACGGGGGCCAGCCGAGGCTGGCAACGGACGCAAACAGATGGTGCTTTTACGTGCCACCGACACGGTTGCCAGACAGAGCTGGCAAACAATTTTAATTAATGTCAGGTGCATAAGAGTGGCAGGAGATTGAGGTAAAGATCGATTTCCTGTCACTCTTATGCACTTCATGTTAATTAAAATTGGTTAAATTGATCTTTATCTCAATCTCTTGTCACTCTTATACTTAATACAATGATGAAATTCCCTCACAAAAACAAAACATTTCACTGTTGTCCAAACAGCAACCATATCTTTAAATTCTGTGTTCCAGTTATATCGACAAAATGGCTACAGTTAGAATGCTGACTGCCCGTGCCGTTAGTGAACTGAAGTACATCTTAGAGATTCTGCACCACAGCAAAAGCATCAAAGTCAGCTTAAAGATGATAATGGAAAGTGCTCTTCAACAAATGACAGTGATATTGAGATTGGAATGTCTTTGACTAACTTAGAATTAAAAGTAGTAAAGAAATACCAGTATTGACCTTTAGTGAGAATGGGGGGAATTTCAACAAAATATAATTTCTTAATTGCAGAATCTCCTAAAACTTCTTTCACCATAGTCTGATATATTTTTTAAAAATTCTTCTTCTCTAATGTTTACATTATAATTTAAAATAAGAAGTGGAAACTGACTAAAGGGAGCAAAATTTCCTTTACTTCATAATTTTCCAGTTTTTTTTTCAGCACAAATATATTTATATATAAAAGTATCATATCAATATATTCTCTTTGATCCATAAGGATTATATTCTACTTTGAGAAAGAAAACATCTGTAACTTGTCATGATTTTTTTAAAGTTAATTTATATCATTTTGATTGAGAAATTATAGAAAATCTAATCTTCTAAATAAGAATGTTAATATTTCCATTTATAGCTTAACTGGTGGAGTAAAAATTTGTTAACTTCAGTAATATAATTGATAACAGTTCTAATACTGGCGTTTCTTTCTTTTGCCATATTAGGAAATGTTTTCTTAAAATAGATGTGTTTGCCACTAAAAGATTAATTACAAGTCTTTGTTTTTACAGGATTATTCTGATGACTTTGATGAAAGTTTGTCTGAACCTCACAGCAAAGAAAATGAAGATGTAAAAATTTATTTATTAAAAAATATGTATTTGTTACTCGTTATGTAGTCATTAACTACAACTGTGCAGCTGTAAAAGTAAATATGTTGAGAGAAGCTTCTACTGTTGTCAGCTTCTCTTTTTATTCTGTTGATTGTTGATGAAAGAGGTAATAATATACAGGAAATTAACAGAACGAATAACCAAGTTGATTAGTGATTGGAGTAATGTATCTTGCTTCCTGTCGATTGAAGTCTGAGAACAAAAGCCGTTCACTTCTGAATATGTTTAGTTGGAATGCAAATATCTGAACTTTTCTTAATAGATATTTGCGAGTTTAACTTTGTAAATACAACTTTTATTGGTATTAAATATTTTGAGGAATCAGAAAGTACTTCTCTAAAGTACTTTTTTTATTCTATTTTGTCATTTGAGTAAATTGAGTCACCAATTATGGAATTGGTAGGTTATAGGTTGTCATGATGAAAGAGCTGCCACTGATATTACACCACAGTGTATTTTTTACTGATTCTTTATAAATTTATTAATCCAGTACCACTAGGGAACAAATTTCTCTCTCTCTCTCTCTCTCTCTGTTGTGAATTGTTCTGGCCAAAATATTAACCTTCTCGTTTTCCTCTCAGCATAAAATTTACTTTCAGTGCAAATATTTGACATTGTGGAACACCACCAGTTTTCTCAGATTCTACCATTTTGTTATAAATAGGGACTTTCAGAGGACACTCTTATTTGAAAACTGTTTTGTTAACCTCTAGTTTTGAGTTGAAATCAGGCAAAATTTCTTACAGTATTTCTTCTAGGTCTTTTACATTCTGAGTTCAAATCCTACCAAGGTCATCTTTGCGTTTCATCCTTTTGGGGAGGTTAATAAAATAAAGTACCAGTCAACTATTAGGGCTGGTGTATTTGATTAATCCCTCCCCACCCCTACAGTTACTAGTCTTGTGCTTAAATCAGAAACAATTGTTGTCTTGAAGGTACACTTACCTGGCATTTGATCCAAGACCAATGGTGAAACTAAAACAGTTCAAGAAAGACACCCATATTAGCCGATCAAAAACATCCAAAGTCTCTTAACTTCATTTCAACATATATTTGATGTCAAAATTTTCATTGCACAAACTGTAACCTGGTCACTGACAAGATTAAACTGCATCTAATTTATGAGTGTGTTGGTTGAGATATATATATATATATAAAGAACACAAATGGGGTTTAAAAGGTGCAGTAAATTTTAAGTTTTAAACCTCATTCTTTTTATATCTACACCACACCTGGAACTAACCCTGAGTCAGATTTACAGTTTGTATTGGATGTGGTACCTAATATATACATACATGCAGTACATTATTGACACATGACACCTCATAATTGTCTTTACCTCACCGTGAACTCAATGTTATGGTACCTAGCCAGTCCTGGTGTCCTACATGCCAATGTGCCTAGATTCTCTTGAATTATATATATATATATATATATATATATATATATATGGGTTCCAGGGTTGATTGTGTTTTATCAATAACCAAGTGACTATAGATATGACAAGATTTTTCTTAGCTTGCAGTGTTGTACAAGTCCACCTTTGTGCTAATGGTGAGTAGTTGAATACCACCAATAGTATCATATGGGAAACACTTCAAAACAGAAGCTCGGGTTGTAACTTAATTGTGACTTATAGTTATTGTTATTTATTGGCACATTCATTACCAATTCTTCTGGGAAGGAGATGGGCAGGGCAGGTTTCATTTCCCCTCCTCTGAAGAAACATAACCTTTATGCTTAACTTTAGAAGGTAACAAGAAACAAAGAAATGAATTAGCTGTACCTTCTGGTAATACTTACAAAAGAATGTTTACCACTGCCATTATGGTCAGCTTCACCCAGTTTCCCCATAAGTACTTTCCATCTTCACTAAATCCACCTTTTACTCAACCATCACTCTATTGATGATGTCAGAATTGGATATTACTGGAAAGATATTGAGGCATGGGTTTTGTGGTTCAGAATTTCACTTGCCAACCCCACAGTTTTGAGTTCAGTCCCGCTGCATGGCACCATGCGCAGTTGGCTTCTACTGATAGCCCTGGGCAGGTCAATGCTGCGTGAGTGAATTTGGCAGATAAAAACCATCCATCAGATGTGCACATTTGTCCCCCTCGTCCCCTCACCCTACCCCACCCCAGTACCACTTGATTACTGATGTTGGTGTGTTTATATCTCTGTAACTTTGCAGTTCAGCTAAAAGAAAAAAGACTGATAGAATAAGTATTGGGGTTGATTTGGCAGTGCCCCAGCATGGCCACAGTCCAATAACTGAAACAAGTAAAAGATACAAAGAATAAATTGTAAAATTCTAAATGTTGTAATTTTGAACAAAAAATAATTTTGTTTCTCAGATTTAGAAATTTAAAGAAAGACGAACATCATGAAAATAGAATCTTACAATCGGAATGTTTTGCTCTCTTATTAGGATAATGTAAGAATTCCAAGTGCCACAGAGAAAACGGAGGTAGAGGTAAGTGGAACTTTAGTGATATATGGCAAATGGATACCTGAAAGACAAAGATATTTCAATTCATTTTGATTTCTTTAATAAGAGAAGCAGTTTCCTTTTCTATTCTGTTCTAAAATTGGGATTAGAAAAAGCGGTGAGCTGGCAGACTCATTAATGCGTTCATAAAAATGCTTAGTAGCACTTCATATGTTCTGAGTTCAAATTCTGCTGAGGTTGACTTTGCCTTTTGTCCTTTCAAGGTTGATAAAATAAGTACCAGTCATGTACTGGGGTCAATGTAATCGACTTACTTCCTCTCCTGAAATTGCTAGCCTTGCACCAAAGTTTAAAACCAATATTGAGTTAAAAATATACTTTGCTTCAGAAAAATTACATACAATATAAACTATTCATAGCATAAGAAATGCAGTTGGTTGAATTATTAGGATATTGGCCCTTCACTTTGTGGGTCTGTTGTTTATATACTATCACTGGAATTGAACTGAATCCTTTGCCAGGAGGTTTAACCCCTGCTCATTCAGTCCAATAACTAATTTGTCAGTATGAAATTAACATTCCTCATGCTGTAAGTAGCAAAGTGCATTATAGAGTTTTTCTATTTTAGACCACCCATGCTATCTATATGAAAAAGCATTTATTTGTAATTATGCAATGAAGCAAAATTATTAATCAGTAACTAATGTTTTTATAATATTGTACATTTTCTTTGTTGTTCTTTTAATTATTACTTTCACATACATGATAAAGTATTTGTGTTGTTGAGGAAGAATAATAATGCTAAAACATTTTCAGAGTTGTGTCCCTTGCCTGTTGGAATATTTAAAATAATATTAATAATTGATTAATGTTGTCTTTTATTCATAGTGTATATCTTAAAGCTAGCTACATTAAATATGTTGTCACAAAATTTTAATATTTTGTTTTCTTTTTCCATAAAGATGGTATTTCTTAGTAATTTGTTTGTTTAAAATTTGCTAATTTTCTCTTTCAACTTGTGTACCATGCAGTATACTTTGTGATTCTCTCCATCACTACTTTGGCAAATATAGTGAATGTATGCTTCGCTGAAGAGGGTTAATTGGTCCAGAATATGTCTAGAGTGCTGTCCCATATTTGCTAAAATAAGTAAGAGTTCAATGTTGTTCCTGTGACAGGTTAAATTTTTTTTTTTTACATAAATATGACAAAACATTTAAGAAAATATTTTTACAAAAACTGATTAAATCTTGTCTTCTTTCTTTCAAAATACTCTTCTAGAAAACCCCAACACCACCAAGTCCAAGAGAAGATTTACACAGGGGTTCAGTTAATAATGATCAGCAGGACATTACCAAAACAAAATCTAACAAACCCTATAATTATGGCATTGTGGAGATCACAAGGACAAATCGACGACATGTCAGTAAAGAAGTTAAGTCCAAGTTAATCGCTCGCTACAAAGAATTGAGGAAGTTGATTGTGTTGGATACGGATGTTGATCAGGAAGTCTTTGAAATGTCACCCATCAGTCAATATGAACTTTATATCAGCAGTTTTGGCCGTGCCAATTACAAACAGGTCTTTATTTTAATATCCATTCAGTAGTTTTATTCAATGATATTTTTCTAGACTTGCCTCAGGAGTTTAAGAAATATTTCTATAATTCTTGATGGATAGCAATCATGGTTTTTGTATGATATTGATTTATTACTTAGGCACAAAATTTATTTTAGACCGGATGACCCCAGTGTATGACTGTTACTTACATAATTTTCACTCCAAAATGTTGAAAGGTAAAGCCACCTTTAGGGAGGTGTGTTTAAAATATCACTAAGAATTTAGTCTGACATGATACCATTCCTGTCAGCTCGCTGCAAAAGAGACTTTACAGTCATTCAAACTGTTAGAAATAATAGCCAAATCTCCTTCAAATCACTAGATACACTATTGCTTAAAAAAATTTGATCTTGTCACTTTTGGAAAGCCTTCGTTCACAATATTATTATCTATGCTGGATTCAGATGCCCTAATCTATATAAATTGTTGAGGCCCTTTGCTTGTATAAAGTTTTGAGACTATTGTTAAAGAAAATTCACACTAGAAAATCTCAGAAAAATTGAAAACATTTGTGCTTTTTAATTATTTGGAGGCCCCTACAGATTGAGACCCTAAGGTCTAGTTTGCTAAGGTTATGTCTAAATCCATTACTGTTCATGTACCATTGAATGTCATTATCCTATACAGCATATGGTAATCTCTCACCATATCGCAGTTCACCTGTCATGGCTTCTCATTTACGCTTCCGTCAATTCCTCTGTGGTGTTTGTTTTGCATTTATAATAAAATAAATATGTACAAATTATAAAGATAACCAAAAAAAATATGTAGCACAGTATTGTTTCTATTGTGTGGATTTTCACCTATCACGAGGGGTTTAGTAATGTAAAACCCACAAAAGTCAAGGGATTATTTTATTGGGTTGGCAACTAAGTTCCCACCGTTTTTTAAAATTTAGATTTTTTAAAAGGTTTAATAAAAAATAACAACTAATTAATCAATAATGTATTCACCTTTGTTGCTTCCCAACGTTCAACAAGATTTTCAATACCCCATTGGTAGAAATCACCTGATTTCGACTCAAAAAATTGATTCAATCAAGCTCTCAATTCTGAATCAGTATTGAACGAAACTCCGCGCATAGCATTTGAAAGAGATCGAAAGAGCTGGAAATCCGTTGGTGCCAAATCAGGAGAGTACGGCGGGTGTGGCAGCATTTCCCAGCCATGCATTTGAATGGCTTCCTTGGTCATATTGGCAATATGAGGGCGAGCGTTGTCATGCAGAAGAACTCCATGCTGCCGATTAGGTCTTTTCTCTTGAATAGCCGTGTTGAGTCATTCCATCTGTTGAACATAGAGTTCCGCGTTGACCGTTTGGTTCCGTTCAAGCAATTCGTAATGGATAATCCCTTCCCAGTCCCACCATACACACAACTTCGATTTACGCGGATGAAGATCTTGTTTCACGCGCGGTATCGCTTGTTTACCGGGGCTAAGCCATTCCTTACGCTGCTTCATATTGATGTACAGGCACCATTCTTCGTCGCCAGTAACGATTCGGTAAAGAAATCGTTGCTTGTGTCCATGAGTTGAGCAGTGACAAGTAAGCAAGATAGCGAAGATTGTGGCTCGTTGATTTTTGTTGTCACTTAAAGCATGTGGAACCCATGCTCCATACTTCTGAACCTTTCCCATCGAGTGAAGATGCTTCTCTATAGCAGTGTGGGAGCATTCCATTTTCTCTGCCAGTTCCCTTGTCGTTTGACAAGAATTTTCGTGCAAAAGTTGGTTTAATTACTCTTCATCGAACTCAACTGGATGGCCAGAATGAGGTGCGTCTTTGAGGTCAAAATTTCCATTTTTGAACTTGGCATACCAATCACGAGCGGTTCTTCCAGCTATGGCACCCTCGCTATACACGGCACAAATGTCACGAGCAGCTTTTGTGGCTTTAAAACCTTGATTAAAAGCAAAAAGGAGGAGGTGTTGAAAATGCTCGTTTTTCTTAACTTGACATTCCAAAAATTAACTATAGATTCCAAAATTTAAAAACGCAATAAATTCCAAAATTAAAAAAAAAACAGCGGGAACTTAGTTGCCAACCCAATATATCATGTGCTGGTGGTACATAAAAAGCACTAACCGATCGTAGTCGTTGCCAACCTTCTCAGGCACGTAAAAAGCGCCCACTACACTTTTGGGGTGGTTGGTGTTAGGAAGGGCATCCAGCTGTAGAAACACTGCCAGATCAGACTGAAGCCTGGTGCAGCCCCTGGCTTCCCAGACCCCAGTCGAACTGTCCAACTCATGCCATCATGGAAAACGGACATTAAATTATGATGATGATTGTTCTTAAACAACATCAATAATTACAATCTGAGGCCTATGTGGGAGCTTCTAATGTTTAGAAATAGCAACCAAATTTTCCTCAAACCCTGCTGGATTGCCTTAGAAAAGAATGCATTGCATAATATGGTCCAGGATAAAAGATAGGATGGTCATAACTGGAGTGCCTTTCTTCATAGATCATTACAACTGAGGTTGATTTGTGGCTGAATTGTAGTGACAATGATAATGATGTTGTCTTTATGTAACAGCAAATGAAGGATTGGCCCATAAAGTTTTGAATATTCATCGCTGTAGGTCAAATAAAATTTGCACATGTGTGTGTGTGTTTTACTCATGAACTTATATAATTTGTTGTTGCTATTGAAAGAAAATTACATTTTAATTACACCCACATTTGAATGAATCATAGCTGATGATCTAGTTTGTGTGTGTTAATGCACACACACACACACACACACACACACACACACAATCACAATCAGTAACAATAAGAGCTAAAAATAAACAGTGTATACTGAGCTGAGCTTTTATTAATTAAGTAAACTAATGACTGGGCTAAATGAAGGAGTCATACTGAATGCCTTGCTCTTTTTAGTGATGTCCCTTTCCATTCCCAGTTCAAATCCATCTAAGGGTTGACTTCATCTTTATCCTTTTATAGAGGTGTGGTGGGGTGTGATGGGGGCGTGTATGATAGTCACTATAATCAGTACAAGTTATTAGTACTTCTGATTGATTAGCTCTTCTGTTACCCCCCCCCCCCAGCCCCCACCAACATATTGAAGCTTTCTACCCATGCAAGGTGTACTAATTAAACAGGCAGTTAATTAGTAAACCTGATACAGAGTCAGACACTTAGCTTTTGTAATATTTAGTTTATAAGTAAGGCGGTGAACTGGCAGAATCGTTAGCACGCCGGGCAAAATGCTCAGCGGTATTTCATCTGCCTTTACGTTCTGACTTCAAATTCCACCAAGGTTGACTTAGCCTTTCATCCTTTCAGGGTCGATAAATTAAGTACCATTTGCATACTGGGGTCAATCTAATTGACTGGCCCCCTCTCCAAAATTTTCAGGCCTTGTGCCTAGAATAGAAAAGAATATTTAGTTTAGCAGTTTTTATGTTCTGCTTTCAAACTTTTTCTTTTTTTTATAGGCATCAATAAATTAAAGGGCTTGTCAAGTGTTGGGGATGATTTAATTCATTGTATTGATTTCCTAAATCCGTTAGAAACTAGTGTCAGCTGGGAATGATTCTTGTTTTATCAGATAAATGTCATCTTTAGATGACTTCATTTGCAGGAATGCATCAACTTTTGTTGGCAATTGATTCCATGACATGCCCCACACACGCACACATATGTGTGTATATTTGAGTGGTTGCTGTTAGGAAGGGTATCCAGCCATACAAAACCCCTGCCAAAACAGACAGAGTAGCCTGGGGTAGTCTTCTACCTGGCCGGCTTCTGTCAACTGTCCTACCCATGCAAGCAAGGAAGATGGATGTTTGATGATGATGCTGATGATGATATGTAAAGAGGAATACCTCTGAAGAAACAGAAAGAACCCTGTCTTGTACATGTGTGTGTGTGTGTGTGTGTCCCTGTTTGTCTAAACATCTTGTGATGGTTGTAAATGAGCATCATTGTCACACAAGTGAGGTTTTTTTCCAGTCTTCCATGAAAAAAATGTCTGGCCAGAGAAAAATTCTGCCTGACCCATGCAAGCATGGGAAAGTGGACATTAAATGATGATGGTCTATATACAGGTGTGTGTGTGTGTGTGATGATAGCGGTGACTGGCAGCAGCTGCGTGTTTAAAGTATTTCCCTAAATTCTAACTGGATTACATGACCATTTGATCTGCTAGAAACAGTAGCAAATACTCTTCAACCCACACCCTACTCACTTGAAAAAGTAAGGATACATTATATAATCTAAAATATAGCATGTCTGAGAAAACAGAACCAACTGGATGGTCATAGCTGGAAGACCTTTTAATCACAAGTTGTCTAATTGATCACAACTGATTTGAGGCTGAGCAACAACAACAATCCTTTATTTTACATTGTTTCTTTTTCTTTTTTGTTTCTCTAAAATACATCTTGCACACAAGTATTGTCATTTGGCATTATTCTTTTAGTTTTGAAATGGCAGAAACCATGGGACATTGCACTGAGAATCTAATAGAATTTAGCTTTGTTCTTTTATATTCTGAGTTTAAATGTTACAAGTGTTATCTTTGTCTTTCATCCCTCTGTAATTGATAAAATTATTACCTGTCATAAATTAGGGTTGATTCTCTTGAAGAAGTCCATCCCTCACGTATACATGTGGCATCGGCAATGGTTTTTTCAAAATCATTGCCAATGCCATAAAAAATGTCTGTCAAATTGTAACGCAAATAACTTAAGACTAACAAACACACACACACACTCATTCAGATACATGCATAAGACACACACACATGCACACTTATGCAGATACATGCATAACAGATGCACATGCACACTTATGCAGATACATGCAGCTGTAGATTATGGAAATGTGTATTTCATATTCATTTGTTTTGTTTTTTACAATAGAAAACAAAGTTATTTTATTCCGCACAGGTAGAAATATATGAAAAACAGAAGTTGAAAATGCACTGAGAATAGTTAAAATATTTTTATTATTATTATTATTATTATTTTATTATTATTATTATACTTAAAGCTTTAACCAGTTTCACAGTTTCCACTGATTTTCAAAAATTTGAAATAAAAAGATGTGGCTTATGTCGCAACTGTTTTGCTTCTGACTAAGGTTTGAACCTTGCTCTATTTTTATAGGGAGTTCATGGCTCAAATTAATGTATGTTTTGAATAAGATTTGATTGGTAGAGGATAGTCACATGACTGGTCTTAGAAATTTTTGTGGCTTCCCCACTATGTCCATGTGTTAGTATCAAGTGACAATGTTTGGCGTCATAAGTTAAGGCTGACACGGTTGACTGAACAAGTCCAAACAATCAATGCTCTGAATGTTTTCTGTTAAGTGTTTGTAGAGAATGAACACATGATTAAGTGTATAACCTTTCATACGTTGACCCCATGTTCGTGCATTAGTGTCATGTGACAGTATATTTTGTGCCTAAAAAGAAGGCAGACACAGTTGAGTGAACATGTTTAGTTATAATCAAGGCACTCCAAATTTAATCGTTCTGGTGGGAGTCGTATGTATGTAGTCCAATGGCTAAAGTTTAGATTGTTAGCTGTGGAGGTTCTTCATGTTAAGTGGTAGAATGAGTTTTGTGTGTGAATAGTTATTTGTGTATGTATTCTGTTAAAGTTTGTTAAGTCTGGGTTTTTACTTTTATATGAAAGTATTCTCTGTTTATCCATGCTTCATCTGTGGTATTCACTGAATATAAGTAGAGTGGGAAGACCTGGAATTTGGGAGACTTATTTTTTTGCACATATGTCTATGTGTCCACTCAGTGGAATCTGTCTAGTACTGGCGTCTCGTATTTGTTATCGGTGAATGGTCGGTCTGTTTCTTAGAGTAAACTTTGTTTGACCTATGTAATCTTCATTACATCCTTGACATCCTATAAAAATAGGTCAAGCTTCAAACACTAGTCAAAAGCAAGACAGCTACAACATAAGCCACATCTTTCTATTTGAACTTTTGAAAATCCGTGTAAACTGTGAAACCAGTTAAAGCTTTAAATATATTAATAAAAAATATTCTAATTATTCTCAGTGCATTTTCAACTACTATTTTTCTATATATATATATATATATATATAGCGTTGTCGTTTAACATCTGCTTTCCATGCTGGCATGGGTTGGACGGTGGCACCAGGATTTTTGACTTGAGTGAAAGATAATAAACTACACCAAATCATTGTTCAAGTATCTGCATAAGTGGAATGAAGACTGACAAGTTTGTACTGGCATCGAGTAGTATTAATTGCAATAATGAAGTCAAACCAAATAGAGATATTTTGAAATGTTTTCTCTGAGGAAGGTTTACATAATGGATGCATTTCCCATCATGCAAACTTGAAACTTACATCATCATCATGATCACCATCATCATTTAATGTCTATTTTCCATGGTAACGGTTGGATGATTAACTGGAGCTGGTAAGGCAGACGACTGCACTAAGCTTCACTGTCTGTTTTGGGGGGATTTTTATGACTGGATGCCCTTTGTAATACCAACCACCTTACAGAATGGACTGAGTGCTCTTTTATGTGGCACCAGCAAGACCCGTTTTGGTATGGTTTTTATGGCTGGACACCCTTCCAAACACCAACCACTTTACAGGGTGGAGTGGGTGCTTTTCACATGGCACCAGCACTGGCAGAGTCACCAAGTAACTTGCAAGTCAAAGATCCTTTGAGAGAAGGGGGGGGGCATTGGGGGAGGTGGCCTTGTGCCAGGTTATGACAGAAGGACAGAAACAGGTGTCTTACACTGTAGAGGAGATACAGAGAGATGGTGGAAAAGTGCCAGGACCCTAGCCTCAAGGTATGGGGTAGGGCTCAGAATGTAAATAGGATGGCAGAGTATTGCCAAGGGTGCATGAATAGGGAGTAGGTACTTCACATGAATGCATGGAGTGGCTGGGGGGAATGTAGTGACTGGTGAAACGTGAGTATATAGAGGAGTTGGTGGACAAGAGGGTAGCAGTGATACAGTGAGGGCTGGATTGAGGAATAAGAGATATTACATATGAAATGATTTCCAAATATCATTATTTGGTTCAACTCCATTATTACAACAAATATATATATGTGTGTGTATGTGTTTGTATTCCCAGGCATTTGTCCAAACTGGAGATGATTCTATTGACCGAGACATCCAAACAGAAGAGACTGAGATGGTTGATAAATGGACACAGTATCCTCCAAGTGGACATGATTCTGCTGGAGGTAAGCAACTTTTATTAAATTCTTTTAATATTTTTATTTAATTATCTCATACTTCCCTCATACCACTAACAAATGCATTTTTCTTTTAATTTTCATTTTTTTCTCTCCTATTAATAAATCATTGTAGGTAACCAATTAAACCATTCTGAGGTGGGGAATCAAATCTCCAAGACTGAATTCGACTCTGTCAGACTCAACAAATTTCTCTTTCATGCCACAAGGGTAATTATGTTTAACTTGCTTTATCTTCTTCATCATACATCATCATCATCATCGTTTTCCATGCTGGCATGGGTTGGACGGTTCGATTGGGGTCTGGGAAGCCAGGAGGCTGCACCAGGCCCCAATCTGATCTGGCAGTGTTTCTACAGCTGGATGCCCTTCCTAATGCCAACCACTCCAAGAGTGTAGTGGGTGCTTTTTACATGCCACCGACACGGGAGCCAGTCAGGTGGCCCTGGCATCGATCACATTCAGATATTGCTTTTTACATGCCACCAGAATGGAAGCCAGTCAGGGAGCACTGGCCACCGCTACAATTTTGGTTCTACTTGACTCAACAGGTCTTCTCAAGCATATCATATTGCCTGACACATCAAGGGTACTCTTAAATAGGCCGGACATGCAACACTGGCATTGGCCATGGCTACGATCTCACTTTAGTTGTCGGGTCTTCTAAAATCACAGCATATCTCCAAAGGTCTGTCTCCTGTCATTGCCTTTGTGAGGCCCAACATTTGAAGGTCATACCACCACCTCATCCCATGTCTTCTTAGGTCTACCTCTTCCATAGATTCTTTCCACAGTTAGGGTGTGGCACTTCCTCACACAGCTGTCCTCATCCATACATAACACTTGACCATACCAGCGCAGTCGTCTCTCTTGCACACCACATTTGATGCTTCTTATGTCCAACTTTTCTCTCAGGGTGCTCACACTCTGTCGTATATAAAAGAGAAACGAATGTAAATCTTAAAAGTTACACACTCACATAATGGGCTTCTTTCAGTTTCCATCTACCAAATCCACTCACAAGGCTTTGGTCACCCCAAGGCTATAGTAGAAAGCTATTTGCCCAAGGTGCCACACAGTGAGACTGAACCCGGAACCCTGTGGTTGGAAAGCAAACTTCTTACCACACAGCCAGACCTGCACCTATATGGATAATCTTTGTTGTGGATAATCAGTGAATAAATAAACTTAATTAATATTAATCACAGCACATGAATATTCAACCCTAATTATACTTAATCACTGTCTGGCTGAGAGCATACAACGGTCCCAAAACAAGCTGGAGTTTAGCATACCTGGGGTCCAAGACATGTGAACAATCCTGCAACTCCTTGAACTGGTTATCTCGTTGCTACAATTAGAACCAAGCAAAGCTGACCAGAACCAATCAAAACAGAGAAATTTAGGAAGACTGTAATAAACTGAACCAAGAATGAACAGTCTTCACATTGTTTTTGTACCTCATCACCAACTTATTGTGATATGAATAGTCTTTCATTTCTATAAGCTCAATAAAACATTAGTTTACTTTTGGTATACTGAGATTTCCTGTAAATTCTATGAGTAGAGTTCCATCTTCCACTCCAAGCCAATAAAAAAGTCGACTGGCTACACTAGTACACTTTACCCTAACAAGGTAACCTCTACCTTGTTGTTTGGCTTTCTAGAAATAGCAGCCAGATCTCTCTCTCAAATTATAACCTACTGTCTTAGGAAAAGAATATAATCATAGACCTCCCAGTACGAAGTTGGTCACTTTTGGAATGCTTTTGATCAAAGATCACTTGGAAGTGAAGCAACAACAACAAAAACAACAGCTATAATTAAAATGTTAAAAGGTCCCAAATGAAGTACCAGTGGGATCAAGTGAATTGACTAAGATTAACATGAGTCAATAAAGGAGCTTCTCTATGGTTGATCAGCCAGCTTGAAATAGCAGCTAAAGTTCCCCAAGTCACACTTCATCATCTCTGAAAAGAAAGGACACGTTGGATAATGTAGTTTGGAGTATGCTATACTTGCCAAGAACAATGAAGGAGAGATGGTCACCGCTGGAATACCTTCAATCATAGTTCTACTCCATCACAGCAACATGAGGTTAAGCAACAACAACTCTGGCTTTATTAATTGTTCCAACCATGGCCAGAAGACTTCAGATTTGGCTGAGAGAAGTGTTGTCCATTATATTGACCCTCCAACACTTTGCTGATACTTATTTTAATTGATCCTAGGAGGATGAAAGGCAAGGTTGACTCTGACTGGATTTGAACTCAGAATACAAAGAGCTGTAACTAAATAGCATAAGGTATTTGCCCTACACACTAATGATTCTACAAATCTAACACCTTGACTTTATGTCTAACACAGGCACTGGGCCTGAAATTTTGGGGGAAAAGCCTGATAAAATAAGGACTTCGCTGGTATTTTCAAGCTGGAGGGATGAAAGGCAGATTTGAACCAAGAACAGTAAGAACCAGAAGAAATGCTATAGTATATTGTTCAATTTTTTGATTCTGTCAATCCATTCTCCTAGTCCTGATTTTAATAACAACAATAACAACAATAATAATCTTTTTATCGAAGAAAGAATTTTTTTTTTTTCTTTAGGTGATGTCAGTATTGTTAGAAGAGGAACTACCTGACAATAATTTGATGGTAAACACTTCTGAGAATTCTTCACAACTTGCATTCTGCACAGGTTACTTCACTCTCAGTATATGTCCTTTGTTTGGTAGTAAGTATGATTGATTTTCCTTGAAATGAAATAACTTTATTATTGTTTTATACAAGTTTTTTTCTTACAAATCTATATTTTTGTGTTTGGTATTTGGTTTGCAAGATTCTTGATGTGAAATCATGTGTTGAAACAAATCTTATTGGCATAATGACAATCACAAGACACAGCTATACACTTGAATAATGGAAAATACTTTCACCCTTAGCCAAGGATACCTGTTGCCTGGCTGCCCTTCTGGCCATTTGGTAATGTTCCCTACAATCACTTTCTTTCCAGATTTTTCAAGCCTGTTTCTTAGCTTTTACCACTCTATCAACCGTATCATCCCCATTGCCTTGTAACATTTAGGTTTGGCAGGGATTTTAGCCCAGCCACATGTCTATTCTGTAGTCCTCAGCAGGTTATTTCATAAAAATTCTCACCTGTCATCTATGCTACAGGTATCTAAACCTTACTCTTGACAATCATATGCATCAGTTAGAACTTCCCTAAATTTATTCCCAATTGCAGGATCTTTTAGTTTTCATATCTTCCTTCTCTCTGTCCTTTTTTGCTTCTGTGTGTCCAACTCTGACTCTCAAGTCACCAGCCGTTCACCTATGTTGTGTAGTGCATTCTTCACCAGGAGAGGTTTTCTATTCACAATCAGACTGGAGTCTGGTACAACCTTCCAGCTTACCAGCCATGGTCAAACCATCTAACGTATGCCAGCATGGACAATAGATGTTAAATAATGATGATGATGATGATGATGAATAGCCCTTCTGTCCTGTTTCTTGGCAAGAATGTAATCTCTCTAAATGGAAAGATACAAAAATATATGATATAAACATATGAATAAAAAAAAAAATATATAAATCTAAAAATATGTTAAAGCAATATTTGAAATCGTTTTCTTCTTTCTTTGTAACGTTTAGAGCAGAGTGTGATGCATTGCTGTTGTTCGAGCACCAACTTCACAGATTTTCTCATGACTGTCCACAACGACATCAAAATGTATAAGGTACGTGCATTGTCACTCATTGATTTGTCATGCAACTGCTGCCAGAACGGGGCACCAACTTCAAAGTCCATAACATCAACCCTCGTACTTTTACACAGTCTGGTACTCATTTTATCAATCTCCATTCATCAAACTGCTTTGTTATAGGACAGACAAGAGCACAACATAAACAATACCAGTTTTTAGTCCTGCATAATCTATAAGCTTTTGATCATGGATCATACTCAGTTATTATTGACCTTGGGTTAAACAACATAAAACAAGAACATTTCTCTTAGTCTTTAAAGTTGGTCTTTTTTTTGACCATGTATTTCCTGATTTTAGAATAGGTACATTGTTTCTTCATAGCTGTAAAAGGTGACCTGAAAAGGTTGTTAACATGAAGGGCATCTGGCCATAAAACACTGCCTCAAGAAAACTACACCAGCTAATGTCTTTAGGACTATAGAGTTGTATGATCTGAGGGAGTATGATTGTTATGTCTAGCAGATCAAGCAACCACATATAGGTTTCCTCTTTGATTCACATTTATCAGTTTCATTGGTACTTCACATACTTTCGGGGTTTTTTTGGTTTTTTTCTTTCTAGGCACAAACCAAAGATAATATTAATGGTAGGAATTTTCTTGGCGTTTGGGACCTTAAACAGCCTTCAAAGCCAGCCAAGTGAGTTTTCCAGTTTTTTTGTAAATTCTTTATTAATTCATGAGAGGACATTACAACAATAGCAATAAAATTTAGGAAAAATGGTCCTGAATTTGGTGTGGATGAAAGACCAAAACACTTACTCTGAGTTGGGGTTGGAAGAGGGTATCTGCCCAGAGCCGGGTGTGGTTAAGTATGGCCACTGCACATACTCACACACACACACATATATACAAAGTACATTCCAGAAGTTTTGAGATTTTTTTCAGCAGAGACATTTATTCATTTCAAAGCTGTATAAAATTCTAATCTCATTCAAAGTAGAATCTTCGGGCTTCAATACACTTGTTGTAGCATTCCAGCCACTTCCTAAATGCCCCCCTCCCCCGCATAAAAGAGCTCCAAAGTGAAGGTGTCCAAATATGCACACACCTTCATAAAACACATACATTGATAAAACAACATCCTAATAATAAGTAATAACATGCAAGGTGATGTGTTAGCAGACATTAGGGGGTCATAATGAAACCCCTTGCAGTATTTATTCTAACTCTGTGCTCTGAGTTCAAAATCACATTGAGGCTAACTTCACCTGTCATCCATCCAGGGTCGGTAAAAATGTATCAGTCCAGAGTGATGGATTATTGAAATGATTGGAGCATCAGAGGAGTTGCCTTTTGGTATCTGTTCTTTGGTGAAAGCAATTCCTGCCAAAATTTATTTACCTTTCCTTTAGAAAATGGCAATGCTACAGAGAGGGAAACACTTGTATATAGGGGAGGCAAGCCTCCTGAGGCGGAATATTCCAGGAGCAGTTAAATGGTTAACTCTGACCAGCAAAAGACCTTCACAACAACTATTGCACAACTATTTTTTTGAAATTTAGTGGGAATTAAGCTAGAAATATGTTAACACAATTTGGTCCAAGGAATGCTCAGGCCTGCCGAAGTGACGTATGATCAAAGGTGGTCAAGTCATTACTTTGCTTTCAGTTAATCAGGAATACTGTATCTACAACTTCCTTAAACAATGTGTCATATTTTTAAGTTGGTAGGATAGACTGTAAATTAAGCGAGATTCAATTCAACTGCCATATCGAATTTGATAGTATAAAACCCTCAAATTTGGTTCAGTAGAAAATATATCATTATGGATTATTGAAAAATAAGTATTTTCCTTTCCAGGAATATTGGGTTGGATTAATGAGGCTTAAAGAGCAAGGGGATTGACAAAATTAAGTGTAAAGGCTATCCTTGAATAATTATTTTTACATCCTGCTGAAAACATGTTTTACTTCATAGCTTCACTATTCCTGTTACCAACAAAAATAATTCTATGAAATTTTCTTGTAATTGTTTTCTTGTTTTGGGCTTTTTTTTTTTTTTCAGAATTCTTTCAAGTGAATCTCAAATTAGTTGTTGCTGTTTTGGTCCTTCAAGTTCTAAATTAACATTTGCTGGTTGTGTAAGTATTAAATATTCTCTTTACTTAAACCACAGAGACAAAGAGAAACATATACAAACTTGTTTACACATGCACACACACACACACACACAAACCCTATTTCTTGTGTATAATGTGAGAAATTGAGTACAAAACATCAAAGTCAAAACTAATGGATAGCATTATACATGAATGGAACAAAAAGAGAAAGGATAAAAGATATATTTCTGATTGGCACCTGTACCAGTGGCACGTAGACATACGCTGGTGTCATGCAAATGGCACCTGTGCTGGTGGCACATAAAAGCACCCATTACACTCTCAGAGTGGTTGGCATTAGGAAGGGCATCGAGCCATAGAAAACCATGCGATATCAGACTGGAATCTGGTGCAGCCTTCCAGCCTTGCCATCCTTGGTCAAACCATCCAACCCATGCCAGCATGGACAATGATGATGATGATTGTTAGTTTACAAAGAATAAAGTCATATTTTATTCAAGATTGCATTGTACTCGAGGCAAAATGGTGTGTGTGTGTCTTGTATGTATTTATGTGTAGCCCCACCCATGCTAGCACAGAATACAGTCATTAAATGATGATGAAGTGTATATATCTATAACAGGTTGTTAATGTTGGGTTCACCAATCATAACAAGTTGTTAACTTCAGGGCCACCATCTGTAATGGGTTGCTAGCCTCAGGGTCACCAATTGCATGTAACGGACTGGTTACCAGAATGTAATGGTTGTTGTCTATGTTGAAAGCGAAGATGATAATGATGACTCCAGGAAAGAAAGACAGTGGCCAAAGTTGTGGATCAAATATTTATTGGCACCGTTGCATATAATTAAAGCCGTATTTCGTCTGTCGTTACGTTGTGAGTTCAAATTCCGCCGAGGTCGACTTTGCCTTTCATCCTCTCGGGGTCGATAAATTAAGTACCAGTTACATACTAGGGTCGATGTAATCGACTTAATACCTATGTCTGTCCTTGTTTGTCCCCTCTGTGTTTAGCCCCTTGTGGGTAATAAAGAAATAAAAATGTGTATAATATAAGTTGGAAAGCATGTGAGGTAACAAGAGTTATGTCCTCCTGCATGACTGTTGCTGTTTTCGGGTTTAACTATTTGATGCTAAAATAGGGATCAGAGGCAGATAGAGTGACTGTAAGTTTAACAAGTGGATAGTGTAAGACTTATGTGTCCTGGGTCATTCAAGCAGGAGCAGGTGGTGAAAGAGACTGAGTGATGTAGAAAAGAAAGTGAGTTAGTGAGAAAGTAAGAGAGTGGTGGGAAGAGACAACTGTATCGTTGGTGGAATTCCATTAGTTGTCCCTCTGTGACGTTACTTCAATCAAGCTGGCATTTCGTTTGAGCCGGTCAGCCAACTCCCTGTTAGTCACTCTCACTGATTTTTCTTATAAACTGCTGGTATTTTAATGATACAGACTAGCTAGGAAAATGAATGTACCATTTTAACTATAGCTAAGTTAATATAGGTCACATTTGTTTACTTAAACGTCCTATGATATAGGAATGGCATGGGGCAAACGGAAAACGCATTAATCAGCATTCCCTTTTGGCAGGACAATAGGTTGTACGGCTTGGGAGAACTTTTATATGTGTACATACCTACATATATATGTATATATACATGCGTGTATGGGTACAGGACATAAAAAAAAATGTAGACAAAATGAGAAACGAGAACATAATATATATATATATGAAGGCACATGGCTCAGTGGTTAGAGCGTCGAGCTTACGATTGTGAGGTTATGAGTTCGAATCCTGGACCAGGCTGCATGTTGTGTTCTTGAGCAAGACACTTTATTTCACGTTGCTCCAGTTCACTCAGCTGTAGAAATGAGTTGTGACGTCACAGGTGCCAAGCTGTATCTGCTGTTGCCTTTCCCTTGGATAACACTGGTGGTGTGAGGAGGAGAGGTCGGTATGCATGGGCGACTGCTGGTCTTCCATAAACAATCTTGCCTGGACTTGTGCCTGAGAGGGTAACTGTCTAGGTGCAATCCCACGGTCAGCCATGATCGAAGGGAGTCTCAATATATATATATATAATTCAGAAGGTATATTCTTTTATTCTTTTACTTGTTTTAGTCATTTGACGCGACCATGCTGGAGCACCACCTTTTAGTTGAGCAAATCAACTCGAGGACTTATTCTATCAGACTCTTTTTGCCGAACCGCTAAGTTATGGAGACTTAAACACACCAGCATTGGTTGTCAAGTGATGGGGGGTGGGGGACAGGCAGACACACATACAAACATACACACACATATACGACAGGCTTCTTTTAGTTTCTGTCTACCAAATTCACTCACAAGGCTATAGTAGAAGACACTTGCCCATGGTGCCATGCAGTGGGACTGAACCCAGAACCATGTGGTTGGTAAGCAAGCTACTTACCACACAGCCACTCCTGTTTATATCTCTTAATGTCACCTGTTCTCTGCTTCAGGTTGATGGCTCTATCCTCGTGTGGGATACACGTGAAGCAGAATCTCTACACCAATCTATTCACCTCGATGGAGTCTCATATACAGTTCGGCATCCAGCATATAACACTGGTAAGTAACATAAAGTTAGGAACCATTATTATAGTTCCCTTCTTAAGTCCTTCACTCCCTGCGGAGCTCAGGGATAACTTTTCTCTTCTCTTCTCTTCTCCACTCTGAACTATAAAGCCTTCCTCTCTCAGGTTTTCTTGGTTAGTGCCATGTGAAAAGCACCCAGTCCACATTGCAAAGTGGTTGTCATTAGGAAGGGCATCCTGCTGTAGAAACCATGCCGAAGCAGACAATTGGACCCTGGTATGGCTCCCCAGCTGGCCAACTCTTGTCAAACTGTACAACCTGTGACAGCATGGAAAACAGCTGCTAATTAATAATGATGATGTCATCAATGCATCTGTAACTTTGCTTTTCTCTAGGCAGGGCTGTTGGCCCTAGATAAATCCATTTTTCCTTCTGGGAAGAGATGATCCATAGTAGTCTGGCCTCTAACCTTTGACCTGTCTAGCATGTGAAGCCCTGCTGTAAGGATCATTGAGGTATCGAAGCCACCACACTGCAACAAGAACTGGACCTTGTAGTGGATGAGTATACCTAGTTTGTCTTAACATCACCTCAACTGAGAAGCGATGAAAGTCAGACAGTGCTCTAGACAAAGTGTGTGATGTTGGTGTGAGAGGGCTTCGAAAGAAATGAGGTGAGCCAATTGTGCTGTGACATTAGTGGGAATGAATGAGGGAAAAATTGGGAAGAATGTACACGAGAAAAGACTGTTCTGGTCCCCACATGTGGTACATATAAAGAATAATAATAGCAGTGGCACCGAGAAGTGCCAAAAGGGATCCAAATGGAAGGAAACAGTGGGAAAAGAAAACTAAGAGAAGCATGGAAGTTATTGTTTGGAGGCTGAACCACATGAAGGAGATGACCAGGGACTGTAACAATCAAGGGGTCAACAAGATGTGTCAACCTCCTCCTTTCTCTTCCTCTCTCCTTCTCTTCCTCCTCTACTACATATCCTTTTCCTCTCGCGTCTCCATACCAGTCCACTCATCTATTGATACCTTTCATATCCACCCCCGTCCACCCCACCCTCTCAGCCCTTTCACATTCTGCGCTTGCAACAACATTTTGCTTTCAGCCAACCAGATTCACTTGATCCCTTTTTCCTTCTTTTTGTCCCCTGCCAATGTTTTGCTTTCGTGCAGCAGTTTACTCCTTAAACACACTTTTGTCTCTACACAGCAGCAACAACACGGAACTGCTTTCACTACTCCTTTATTCTGGCAACTCAACTTTCACAGAATTCACCTGTGACATTTAATTAAATCATCTCCATGGTAACAGAAACTACCAGTTATATCTACGGAACCATCCAAATACTTCATGAATTCCATTCCATGGAAAGACCCCTCAGTCCCTCCCACTGCTAACTAGAAACCGTTGCGGGGCTTTATTGCTTGTTTTTAATATATTCTTTTTTTTCATTTCTTTTGATAAAAATTATAAAAGGAACAAACTACAATAACAACAACAAATAGTAATAGCAACCATAACAACAACAACAACAAAAATTCCAGTAAAAGTTCAACACGTTTCAATTCTTAATCTCTTAATCTTTGTTCAGCTGGATTAATGATGTTCACCTCACACCATGCCCCTGTGCAGAGCATTTGTCATGTACCCAGACAGTCTTATAAGTAAGTACCATGCATTTTACTGATCCTTATTTTGCTGATTTCCTACCCTCTGGTGCCAAGTTGCATTACCATTACTATTATTCTCGTTACTAGTTTAAAATTTTGGCACAAGGCCAGCAATTTCAGAAGTGGGGTTAAGTCATTCATATCGACCCCAGTGCGCAACTGGTACTTAGTTTATCAACCTTGAAAGGTAAAGTCAATCTTGGCAGAATTTGAACTCAGAACATAAAGACAGATAAAATGCCACTAAGCATTTTGCATGGCACAGTCGAGCGTCACAATGTCATTGTCATTCTTCTCAGTAAAGTTTGCCATGAAGTGGCAAGATGCCTGATGCTTTTGAACAAATCCCTTTGTCAGAAAGAAGCTTATTTCTTTTTAAGGTTTACTGTAAGACCGAGCAAAACAGATTTTGTTTTTAACCTTATTTGTGTTGTCCTCCTCCTCCTCTTCATCATCATCATTTAATGTCTGTTGTCCCGGCTGGAAGGCTGCACCAGACTCCAGTCTGATTTGGCATAGTTTCTATGGCTGAATGCCCTTCCTAATGCCAACCATTCCGAGAGTGTTATGGGTGCTTTTATGTGCCACTGACACATTTGTGTGACACCAGTATCTGCCACGACTGCGATTTTACTTGACTTGATGGCTCTTCTTCTCAAGCACAGCATAATGCCAAAGGTCTCAGTCATTGCCTCTGTGAGGCCCAACACTGGAAAAGAACTTTTCACATTCCACTGGCATCATTGATAGGAATCCTGATGGAGCCATCACGATATTCCACATGTGGTGGCCATCTAAATTTGGCAGATCACATCCAATTTCTTCCACAGAGAGAAGAATTGGTTTCAGATTTAATTTTTAGGGACCATGAAAGGGTACAGAGCAAAGTTGATCTTTGCAGGATTTGGACTCAGGCATTAGGGAGAGCATCCAGCTGGAGAAACCATTTGAAGAATAAAGGGCCAAATTGAATTCTTCAAGGTATTCTAATGACTCAGCAAACGCTGCAAAGATTCTTGCTTGAAATGTCAGTTACCTTGTCTCTCTCTCTGCTGCCACCCTGCACGGCTGAGCAATCCGTTGCCCACAGACAAAATTCTGAAACTGCCTGCTAACAAAATCTATAAAAACCATTGAAAAAAAAGCCATTTTAGTTTTAACATCTCAAAACAGTAATTTAATGATGATGATTACTTAGCTTCTAAGGACCCATACCCTTCCTAACACCCATCGCTGTACAGAGTGGCAGCAGCACTAAAAAGAGTGTCATCTCCCTGGTTCACTAAAACACCTCTGTTCTACATTGTCTCTGAGTGGTTAATGTAAATGTGATGAAGAGGATAATTGAATGGAAGAGGGGGTGAGTGTGATGGGGGAAACAGTGAGAGGATTATAACCAGGGGAGGAATGCATGTGACACTGAGAGCTTACATATTATGCAATATCTTGTTGTTGTTGTTTACTTATCTCATGGTTATTATCTAAATATTTTATTTTGGCAGTTTAAAAGATTCAAGACATTTAAGTAAGTAAATATAATCCTTTATTTCAAGACATCTTCTTCTAATTAACTCAGTTACGTCTTTTCAATATAAAACCAGCTGAAAGTTCTGTCTTCATTCTACTTGTTATTTCAAGACATCTTCTTCTAATTAACTCAGGTTACGTCTTTTCAATATAAAACCAGCTGAAAGTTCTGTCTTCATTCTACTTGTTATTTCAAGACATCTTCTTCTAATTAACTCAGGTTACGTCTTTTCAATATAAAACCAGCTGAAAGTTCTGTCTTCATTCTACTTGTTATTTCAAGACATCTTCTTCTAATTAACTCAGGTTACGTCTTTTCAATATAAAACCAGCTGAAAGTTCTGTCTTCATTCTACTTGTTATTTCAAGACATCTTCTTCTAATTAACTCAGGTTACGTCTTTTCATATAAAACCACTGAAAGTTCTGTCTTCATTCTACTTGTTATTTCAAGACATCTTCTTCTAATTAACTCAGGTTACGTCTTTTCAATATAAAACCAGCTGAAAGTTCTGTCTTCATTCTACTTGTTATTTCAAGACATCTTCTTCTAATTAACTCAGGTTACGTCTTTTCAATATAAAACCACTGAAAGTTCTGTCTTCATTCTACTTGTTATTTCAAGACATCTTCTTCTAATTAACTCAGTTACGTCTTTTCAATATAAAACCAGCTGAAAGTTCTGTCTTCATTCTACTTGTTATTTCAAGACATCTTCTTCTAATTAACTCAGGTTACGTCTTTTCAATATAAAACCAGCTGAAAGTTCTGTCTTCATTCTACTTGTTATTTCAAGACATCTTCTTCTAATTAACTCAGTTACGTCTTTTCAATATAAAACCACCTGAAAGTTCTGTCTTCATTCTACTTGTTATTTCAAGACATCTTCTTCTAATTAACTCAGTTTACGTCTTTTCAATATAAAACCAGCTGAAAGTTCTGTCTTCATTCTACTTGTTATTTCAAGACATCTTCTTCTAATTAACTCAGGTTACGTCTTTTCAATATAAAACCAGCTGAAAGTTCTGTCTTCATTCTACTTGTTATTTCAAGACATCTTCTTCTAATTAACTCAGGTTACGTCTTTTCAATATAAAACCAGCTGAAAGTTCTGTCTTCATTCTACTTGTTATTTCAAGACATCTTCTTCTAATTAACTCAGGTTACGTCTTTTCAATATAAAACCAGCTGAAAGTTCTGTCTTCATTCTACTTGTTATTTCAAGACATCTTCTTCTAATTAACTCAGGTTACGTCTTTTCAATATAAAACCAGCTGAAAGTTCTGTCTTCATTCTACTTGTTATTTCAAGACATCTTCTTCTAATTAACTCAGGTTACGTCTTTTCAATATAAAACCAGCTGAAAGTTCTGTCTTCATTCTACTTGTTATTTCAAGACATCTTCTTCTAATTAACTCAGGTTACGTCTTTTCAATATAAAACCAGCTGAAAGTTCTGTCTTCATTCTACTTGTTATTTCAAGACATCTTCTTCTAATTAACTCAGTTTACGTCTTTTCAATATAAAACCACCTGAAAGTTCTGTCTTCATTCTACTTGTTATTTCAAGACATCTTCTTCTAATTAACTCAGTTTACGTCTTTTCAATATAAAACCACCTGAAAGTTCTGTCTTCATTCTACTTGTTATTTCAAGACATCTTCTTCTAATTAACTCAGTTTACGTCTTTTCAATATAAAACCACCTGAAAGTTCTGTCTTCATTCTACTTGTTATTTCAAGACATCTTCTTCTAATTAACTCAGTTTACGTCTTTTCAATATAAAACCACCTGAAAGTTCTGTCTTCATTCTACTTGTTATTTCAAGACATCTTCTTCTAATTAACTCAGTTTACGTCTTTTCAATATAAAACCACCTGAAAGTTCTGTCTTCATTCTACTTGTTATTTCAAGACATCTTCTTCTAATTAACTCAGTTTACGTCTTTTCAATATAAAACCAGCTGAAAGTTCTGTCTTCATTCTACTTGTTATTTCAAGACATCTTCTTCTAATTAACTCAGGTTACGTCTTTTCAATATAAAACCAGCTGAAAGTTCTGTCTTCATTCTACTTGTTATTTCAAGACATCTTCTTCTAATTAACTCAGGTTACGTCTTTTCAATATAAAACCAGCTGAAAGTTCTGTCTTCATTCTACTTGTTATTTCAAGACATCTTCTTCTAATTAACTCAGTTTACGTCTTTTCAATATAAAACCACCTGAAAGTTCTGTCTTCATTCTACTTGTTATTTCAAGACATCTTCTTCTAATTAACTCAGTTTACGTCTTTTCAATATAAAACCACCTGAAAGTTCTGTCTTCATTCTACTTGTTATTTCAAGACATCTTCTTCTAATTAACTCAGTTACGTCTTTTCAATATAAAACCACCTGAAAGTTCTGTCTTCATTCTACTTGTTATTTCAAGACATCTTCTTCTAATTAACTCAGTTTACGTCTTTTCAATATAAAACCACCTGAAAGTTCTGTCTTCATTCTACTTGTTATTTCAAGACATCTTCTTCTAATTAACTCAGTTTACGTCTTTTCAATATAAAACCACCTGAAAGTTCTGTCTTCATTCTACTTGTTATTTCAAGACATCTTCTTCTAATTAACTCAGTTTACGTCTTTTCAATATAAAACCACCTGAAAGTTCTGTCTTCATTCTACTTGTTATTTCAAGACATCTTCTTCTAATTAACTCAGTTTACGTCTTTTCAATATAAAACCAGCTGAAAGTTCTGTCTTCATTCTACTTGTTATTTCAAGACATCTTCTTCTAATTAACTCAGGTTACGTCTTTTCAATATAAAACCAGCTGAAAGTTCTGTCTTCATTCTACTTGTTATTTCAAGACATCTTCTTCTAATTAACTCAGGTTACGTCTTTTCAATATAAAACCAGCTGAAAGTTCTGTCTTCATTCTACTTGTTATTTCAAGACATCTTCTTCTAATTAACTCAGGTTACGTCTTTTCAATATAAAACCAGCTGAAAGTTCTGTCTTCATTCTACTTGTTATTTCAAGACATCTTCTTCTAATTAACTCAGGTTACGTCTTTTCAATATAAAACCAGCTGAAAGTTCTGTCTTCATTCTACTTGTTATTTCAAGACATCTTCTTCTAATTAACTCAGGTTACGTCTTTTCAATATAAAACCAGCTGAAAGTTCTGTCTTCATTCTACTTGTTATTTCAAGACATCTTCTTCTTCTAATTAACTCAGGTTACGTCTTTTCAATATAAAACCAGCTGAAAGTTCTGTCTTCATTCTACTTGTTATTTCAAGACATCTTCTTCTAATTAACTCAGGTTACGTCTTTTCAATATAAAACCAGCTGAAAGTTCTGTCTTCATTCTACTTGTTATTTCAAGACATCTTCTTCTAATTAACTCAGGTTACGTCTTTTCAATATAAAACCAGCTGAAAGTTCTGTCTTCATTCTACTTGTTATTTCAAGACATCTTCTTCTAATTAACTCAGGTTACGTCTTTTCAATATAAAACCAGCTGAAAGTTCTGTCTTCATTCTACTTGTTATTTCAAGACATCTTCTTCTAATTAACTCAGGTTACGTCTTTTCAATATAAAACCAGCTGAAAGTTCTGTCTTCATTCTACTTGTTATTTCAAGACATCTTCTTCTAATTAACTCAGGTTACGTCTTTTCAATATAAAACCAGCTGAAAGTTCTGTCTTCATTCTACTTGTTATTTCAAGACATCTTCTTCTAATTAACTCAGGTTACGTCTTTTCAATATAAAACCAGCTGAAAGTTCTGTCTTCATTCTACTTGTTATTTCAAGACATCTTCTTCTAATTAACTCAGGTTACGTCTTTTCAATATAAAACCAGCTGAAAGTTCTGTCTTCATTCTACTTGTTATTTCAAGACATCTTCTTCTAATTAACTCAGGTTACGTCTTTTCAATATAAAACCAGCTGAAAGTTCTGTCTTCATTCTACTTGTTATTTCAAGACATCTTCTTCTAATTAACTCAGGTTACGTCTTTTCAATATAAAACCAGCTGAAAGTTCTGTCTTCATTCTACTTGTTATTTCAAGACATCTTCTTCTAATTAACTCAGGTTACGTCTTTTCAATATAAAACCAGCTGAAAGTTCTGTCTTCATTCTACTTGTTATTTCAAGACATCTTCTTCTAATTAACTCAGGTTACGTCTTTTCAATATAAAACCAGCTGAAAGTTCTGTCTTCATTCTACTTGTTATTTCAAGACATCTTCTTCTAATTAACTCAGGTTACGTCTTTTCAATATAAAACCACCTGAAAGTTCTGTCTTCATTCTACTTGTTATTTCAAGACATCTTCTTCTAATTAACTCAGTTACGTCTTTTCAATATAAAACCAGCTGAAAGTTCTGTCTTCATTCTACTTGTTATTTCAAGACATCTTCTTCTAATTAACTCAGTTTACGTCTTTTCAATATAAAACCAGCTGAAAGTTCTGTCTTCATTCTACTTGTTATTTCAGACATCTTCTTCTAATTAACTCAGGTTACGTCTTTTCAATATAAAACCACCTGAAAGTTCTGTCTTCATTCTACTTGTTATTTCAAGACATCTTCTTCTAATTAACTCAGGTTACGTCTTTTCAATATAAAACCAGCTGAAAGTTCTGTCTTCATTCTACTTGTTATTTCAAGACATCTTCTTCTAATTAACTCAGGTTACGTCTTTTCAATATAAAACCAGCTGAAAGTTCTGTCTTCATTCTACTTGTTATTTCAAGACATCTTCTTCTAATTAACTCAGGTTACGTCTTTTCAATATAAAACCAGCTGAAAGTTCTGTCTTCATTCTACTTGTTATTTCAAGACATCTTCTTCTAATTAACTCAGGTTACGTCTTTTCAATATAAAACCAGCTGAAAGTTCTGTCTTCATTCTACTTGTTATTTCAAGACATCTTCTTCTAATTAACTCAGGTTACGTCTTTTCAATATAAAACCAGCTGAAAGTTCTGTCTTCATTCTACTTGTTATTTCAAGACATCTTCTTCTAATTAACTCAGGTTACGTCTTTTCAATATAAAACCAGCTGAAAGTTCTGTCTTCATTCTACTTTGTTTCTGTTTTAATTAAATCGATCCAGTCATGTATTTGCTTTGGTATGTTACTTATTCTAACTCTCATGGCTCTCAATGATTGCATTAACTAACCAAATAATTAAGTGTAATTATGCAGGGTCAGAGGTTGAATCAATAGGTTCTATGTCAAGGAAGTTGTCATTCGGAAAAAGCTACAATGGTTGATGTTGATGTTGACACTTTTCTGGAAGTGCATCCTTGTTAGAACCTTTATTTCTCTAGAAGAAATATCAGCTTCCAAAAATTGTCCAAAAACTCTCATTACCACAATCAACATCTTTTGTTGTAAGAATGTATTTTATTATGATACGATTCTTATTTATTCCTGCATGACATTCTCTTCAGACATTTTTATATATTCATCTTGCACAGTGAATGTTTAGAATTTAATTTTATTCATTGAAATTATTATTTCCAAGTAGTTTTATTGTTTGTTTTTTCAAAAAAAAAAACCCATCAGAATTTGATATAAAAATCAATGGGGAAACCAATCCATGTTATGAGATTTCACATTTTGGCAAGTTTTTCAGTAGCACATTACTCTTGCAAGTTGGGAGGATCCCCCCACCCCGTCTGTCTGTCTGTCTGTAAGTATGTATATATATTGTGCTGGTTTGGTCATGTGACATGGTTGGATGCTGACAGCTGCATAAAGAAGTGCTGCTCTTTCAAAGTAGATGGATGATGTGGAAGTGGGAAACCCAGGAAGGCATGGGATGCTGAACCTTTCAGAAGACAAAGGACCAAGATGCCTGGTGCTATGCTGTACTCAAGAGGATCCGTACTCCACAGCAGAAGTGTTAAGGCCACTCCCACTGGTGAAGAGGTTTGGCCTGCAAGAGTCTTGTGCCAGTGCCACTTAGGGAGCACTCATGCTAGTAGCATGTGAAAAGCACCCAGCACACTCTGTAAAGTGGTTGGCATTAGGAAGGGCATCCAGCAGCTGTATAAACCAAGCCAAATCTGACTGGAGCCTAGTGCAGCCTTCCAGCCTTGCCAGCCCTGGTCAAACCATCCAACCCATGCCAGCATGGACAACAGACATTAAATGATGATGATATATATATTTAACATTATTTTTTAACGTCCAGTTTCCCATGTTTGCATGAGTCGGATGGAATTTGTTGATGATTTTCTACAACTTGGTGCCATTCTTGTTGTTAACTCTCATCTGTTTCAAAGCAAGATAATATTTCCTCAATACCAGACAAAGTTTTTCCATGGAAAGCTGAAAATGAACAACATTTGCTTGTATGGTGATATTCGTTTACAACCATCACATGATATGAGCACACACACACACACACACACACATGCACGCATGCGCGCGCACACACACACACACACACACGTGTTAGGAAGAGCATCCAGCTGTAGAAACCATGCCAAAGCTGACATGGAGCACAATGCAGGTCTGTGACTCACCACCAACATGGCAAATGGATGTTGAATGAGGATTTTATATATGCCATCATTATTTAATGCCCATTTTCCGTGTTGGCATCGGTTTCACTTTCTGTGTACCAAATTCCCACTCACAAGGCTTTTGTTGGCCAAGTCTGGAGTAAAAGTCAGTTGTGCCATATATTGTGACCACATGTTTTGGGAGTAAGATTTATATATATATACTTTTACTCTTTTGTTTGTCATTTGACTTCAGCCATGCTGGAGCACTATTATATTTATATATACCGGAGTAAACACATAAATGTGAAACAAGGTGGAAAAAAGAGTACTCAAATACCAGTGGTAGAGTAATATGCTTTATTTAAAGCGCTGCTTTAAATAAAGTATATATATATATATATATATATAAGTTTATTTGCCAACATAGTGTGGCAGTCCTACACATGATGATGTTACTACTTATTAGCTGCAGGAAAACATCTTTTCCAGCTGGCTACCAACACATGGTCTGTGTCCTTAAACTGTGAGCAAGGGAGTTTATTACTCCCTTTCTAGCCTTAACGATACCTGCAGACCAGCTAGAGATGGCAGCCACTCAACCTTGCTCACAGTATATACTTTTAAAGCAACACACAGTCACTGATCTCATAAAGAGAAAAACAAGTACTTTGAAGTACTTTGAAGCAAGAAATAGAAATATGTAGTGACAGTACCAAAGAGTAAAGTCTCCTTGCCAACACAATGTGGCAGTTCTGTTGAAGCTACAAAAATATCCCAAAAATCTGCCACCCAGGGTTTCGTATTCCCATTCATCGAACAGTTGTGATATAGAATCGTGTGTATATATATATATATATATATATATATATTATACTATCTGTTATACATCTCTGTATACACACGTGAACATTCCTTGTTTATATCTTTATTAGCTTTCTGTGAAAGCAATAAACTCATTGCTGCAATGATTAAAACTGATTTTAAATTTATCTTTTAGGTCTGGAACCAGAAGTTTCCTTCCAGCTATTAAGCATGGATTGTATTGGACACATCAATATCTGGGTAAAAGAATATCTACATTCTTATATTTGCTGTAATTTGTAGAGCTGTGAAAGGGTGGCTATTGTCTTTCTCCTGTTGCAATTGATATCATTTCTGCCAGGTGGATGTAACTACCTTCACTTACCTGTGGGTCATCCTCATTATGTTGGGTTGTTGAGAAAATTAGCTTCTTTAACTGGAGTCTGTGTATTCATATTTACCCAATTTTTCTGATTCCATTCTTGGGTTAGTCATTTGTCTTAAGTATTGATTGTATTATATTTGTTGGTAATAATTCTTCTGTATAGTTTTAGGAACGACCAAGAACTATTTGTAAAGAAATTTAGGTTCTACATCAAGTTCAACAACTATATAGAAATTCTTATTAGCTTTATCTTCAACAGAAGCATTAACTGTTCTCTCTGGTGAAATGGCCTTGTAATCCACGAGACAAAAGAGCCCCCTTTATGCATAATCATATGTAAGGAACATATGCCCCCAGGCACGTTTTTCCACATCATCATCACTTAACATCTGTTTTCCATGCTGGCATGGGTCAGATGGTGTGACCAGAACAGAAGGGGTAGAGGGCTCCACCAGATTCTATGTCTGCTTTGGCATGGTTTCTACAGCTGGATGCCCTTCCTAATGCCAACCACTTAACAGAGTGTACTGGGTGCTTTCTATGTGGCACCATTAATGGTGAGGTCTCCAGGCACCTGCAACATAAAACCCTCCAATATATCTACATAACCATCTTATTTTATGCACTTAGAACTTCAAAGAACTTCTGGAATGTTCGGTTGACTGAAATTCTTTGTACTTGCAGGTTATTGTTGAACTGACTTCTGTACAAGCTCATGGTTCCCTCACAGAGCTTGGTTTGAGGCCTGGAAGTAAAGTAAAACTTGTGCAAAGCTCAACACTTAGTATCCAGAGTCCTCTCAGGTAACTGCTTCTTTTCATTCTTATCTTCTTCATCATCATTATTATTATTATTATTATTATTATTAAGGCAGCATGCTGGTGGAATTGTTAGCACACTGGGCAGAATGCTTAGCCACATTTCATCTGCCCTTACATTCTGAGTTCAAATTCTGCCGAGGTCAACTGTGCTTTTGTCCTTTTGGGAGTCGATAAATTAAGTACCAGTGATACACCAGGGTTGATGTAATCAACTAGTCCCCTCCCCACCAAATTCCATGTCTTGTGCCATCAGTAAAAAGGATATTATTGTTGTTGTTATTATTATTATTATTGTTATTATTATTATTGTTGTTATTATAATTATTATTGTTATTGTCATTTACTTTTAATCTGCATGTTTGATGCAATCACTTGCCGGAGCACACCCAGCGCCCTAGGGCAAGTGAAGGTTAAGAGTTGTTGAAATATAGCTGAAAGCTTGGGGAGGGGAAGTAGAGATATATCTCCATGTAATGCAAACACAAACATTACATTGATAGGGTTTTTCTAAGGATGTGGGCAGTACTTGTTAGCACAATCTTTTGGATTTCCTTGAGACATGGTTTTCCAGGGATATTGTCTAGGTGTTTCTGACATCCCTTTTTTATCATACCTAGGGCACCTACAATAACAGGAACAGTTTTTGTTTTAAGATTCCACATCCTCTGTATTTCGATTTCCAGGTCCTTATATTTACTAAGTTTGTCAAATTCCTTGACAGATACATTTTTATCAGTGGGGACGCTTACTTCTATTAGTCTGCAGGTATTTTCTTCCCTGTCTTTCACAATTATGTCTGGTCGATTAGCCTTGATCGTTCTGTCAGTGTTGACTGGAAAATCCCAGAGGATGGTGACATCTTTACCTTCAACAATGGCTGAGGATGGTGTTCATACAGTTAGCAGGAGTGTCGGATTTGTAGTGTTTACATATCTTCCAATGTATATACTGTCCTACCCTATCGTGGCGATTTTTGTATTCGTTTGGTGTCAGCACAGGACATCCCGAAACGAGATGGTCTATTGTTTTTATTGTTATTATTATTATTATTGTTATTATTATTATTATTGTTATTATTATTATTATTGTTATTATTAAGGTATTGAGCTGGCAGAATCGTTAGCATGCCCAGCAAAATGCTTAGTGACATTTCGTCTGCCCTTACATTCTGAGTTCAAATATTGTTGGGGGTCAACATTGCCTTTCATCCTTTCAGGGTTAATAAATCAAGTACCAGTTGCATACTGGGGTCGATATATTCAACTTACCTGCTCCTCCAAAATTGGGTTCAGCCCTGTTGTATGGCATTTTGGGCAAGTGTCTTCTATAGAACCAAAGCCTTATGAGTGGTTTCGGTTGATGGAAACTGAATGAAGCCTATCATGTGGGTGTGTGTGACCCTTGTGTTGAGATCACATGATTGTTGTAAATGAGAGTCACTGTTATATAAGCAGTATCATTCATTTCCAATATCCTGTGTAGTAATATCTAGTAATGAGGAAATATTACCTTGCTTGGAAACAGGTGGGGGTTGGTAATGATAATGAACGAGTGAATTAATTTACTGTCCATCTTCTTGAGTTGGTGGTGGTGGTCACTATGGAGTCCTTCTGGCTTCATAAATAAAACGTCCATCAGATTTTACAGAAGAGACAAGTGAGTTTCTGTTACTTTCTCCAAAACCTGAACTCAGCGCAATAAGTTAGCTGAATAGTTATTCATTACTCCACGACTTTTGGCTACTTTCAACAGTGAACTCTACCTCTTGAATACAAACTATTTACTAGTAAATGGACTGGTCCATTGGTGGCATGTAAAACCATTGATACTTCAACTGGAAGTCTGATATCTTATCAGATATTTACAAATTTAACACACACACACTCAGATGTCTGTGACATTTGCCAAAATGATTGAAGTAATATTAGTCATTGAGATAATGTTGTCTTGAATAAATATTTCTGATTCAATATTTAATACTTACTACATCAAATTAAATTAACTTCATATAGATAAATACATATGAAGGTAAATTGGCAGAGTCAGTAAAGTGTTGGTCAAAATGCTTTGCCACATTTGTTGCAATTCTCTGCTTTCTGAGTTCAAATCCTGCCAAGAACAACTTTGTTTTTTATCATTTTGGAGTTGATGAAGCAAATACCAATCCATTGTCTGCAATGACACTGCTGCCAAACTGTGTCATCCTTAACATAACAACAATGTTGTTGGCATGGAGGGCGGAGACTTGTATGGATGGCCATTACCAATCTTCCACACACAAGGAAAAAAATTCTTGCACACACTGGCACAGATACAAGGTCAACTTTGATTGAGAGAGGCCATCAGAGTTGTGCCCCAGCATGGCCACAGTCCAGTGACTGAAACGAGTAAAAGATAAAAGAAAGTCATCTTCCAGTTTATAGAAGAGATACACCACATCCTTTTGTGTTGCAGTGGTTAGTGTCAGGAAAGGCATCCGGCCATAAAACACTGCTGCAAAAAGTCCCATCCAAACCATGCCAGCATGGAAAACAGACATTGAATAATGATCACACACATACACTTCTATACAGTTTCTGTCTGCCAAATTTCACTTGCAAAGCAATCGGCAGCCTGGTGCTATGGCAGAAGATACTTGCCTGAAGTGTCTCACAGTAAGAAGGGTTGCAAAACCATTGCAAAGCAAATTTCTTTCATGTTGCAGAATGTTAAATGTCTGCATGCCATTACCCACTGTTTCTCTCTCTCTGGTTTTCTTTTATTATATTTTTTTTACAGGGATCCGCTCTGTGTATCTGGAATCCAAACCCATCAACTGTGTCTCTTACCTGAAAATCCAAACCAGATTTATATTGCAACTGATACAGTAAGACAGAATTATTCATGTTGTAAAAGAGCAGCTCTTTAATTAACTTAGTGATTATTGTGCTGTTACCATTTTAGTATAAATAATCTTCTTTGCAAAATTCTGCCCTTGATAGATAAACATAGTGAGGAGTGACTTCCAACATCTGTGTAAACCATAACCGCTAGAGTTAGCAGTTAAATCTCTCATAAGATTCACCCTATTTTTTTTGGAAAGACAAGAGGGGCATGCAGCTGTAGAAAGTCTTTCTGGACCCAACTCCATCTGACCCAGGTAGAAATGAAGACGTGGACAATCAAACAACAACAACGATGATGATGATGACGATGAATTAACTCTTGCAATTAATTTAATTGCAGTTATTAATTACAGGATTAGCATTTGTTGTCGCTCGTCCCCAGTCAATAGTAATCAATGGACTTATGGTTCCATCGATTGTTAAGTGACTTGGTATAATTCCAAGATCATTATCATCGCATCCAATGTTTTTGGAGTGAGATTTATTGAGTCTGAGATTCCTTTTCTAATGTGGTTTTCTTTTCTTATTTTTTTTAAGTAAAATATTTTATTCTGATGGTTTTTGCATGCCAAACCACCAAATAGTCATTTCATTTATGGAGCATACAAACATCACCACTGACCAAGTGATATTAATTCAGAGACACAAAGAAACACACACACATACACACACATACAACAGGCTTCCATACAATTTCTGTCCACCAAATTTCACCCACAAAGCATTGGTCACTGCATGGTTATAGTAAAACTAGCAGGCAGTGTGATCAAATCTACGTGGTTGTGAAATAAACTTCTGAACTGCACAGCCATGCTGGTACTTACCATCTAGATTTAGATATAAGGACCTCTGATTCAAAGATATTCTGCAGTCTGATAGAAGGCAAAGATTTTCTTCCCTTGCCTTCCTGTTTCTCGTATCTCATCATCTCCATTTTGTTCTGCTTTCTATGCTGGAGCCGGCTGAACAAGTCATCACAGCCTGAATTCTTATTCAGAATTACAGCCTTCCTAGGCATGATAGAGAACCATGTCTCACTCGTACATACCACTTTTGTTATGGTTTCTGTGGCTGGATGCCCTTCCTAACACCAACTACATTACAAAGTTTACTGGGTACATTTTATCATGATCCCAATAGTCAAGATATCATGTCCCCAGCCTAACTCGAAGGCCTTCTCAACTCTGCATTGTCTCCACTCATTCCCCAGCCACTTAGTGTACTAGGTGTATCTTTATCATGGCAACAACATTAGTGGGGTTGCATTGTGCCCGGCAAGACTAAAAGAATCTTCACTACTTTACATTGCCTCCATTCATTTGCAACAACCTGATCAACAAGCTAATTAAATCTAGTAATTCTTCTTTTTCTTCTTCTTCTTCTCTGTGTCATATTTTATTCAGGGACACATTGTTCATTCTGTACGACTTGGATCCATACCTTATCCTAGAGTTCATTATCCCCAAAAAAGTAAGTATTGCATATCTAATTATTTTAATTAATTTTCCTCTTGTGACAAAGAAACCAAAATTGAAACCGAGTGGGAGCCCCTACAAAGTCACTTGACCTGCTAGAAATAACAGCCAAATCTCTTTTCAATCATTTGCTACTATCTTAAAATCGGAAAGACACATTAGATAATGTTGCCTGTGTATCTGTTAACTCAATGTTCAAATTAGTGTTTCTTTTATCCTACTAACGAGATAGTTAACTAACTGTTATCACATCCAAATTATGTTGCTGTGAATATTTTAAATTCATTTAAAAAAGTTTGGTATTTGAGGAAATATTTCCAAATGTTTCTCTTTTATTTTCCAGTGAATGGTTCCTGTGTGCTCTCTGAAGTATTATCTATTGATTTTTCCCCATTCAAGCTGCCTTGTTTCTTGGTGGGTAATATTTATGTGTTTAGACTTTTTAAAAAATCTTTTAGTGAAGAGGAGAAAGCAACACCCATCCCTTTTGACTAGATTTTCAAGAAGTGAGAAAGTCATCCTCAAACTGAAGACCTGGTCTGGACGCTTATGACAGAGTGTCAGGTGGTGGATCAAGTGGACCACCCAACTAGATCATAGTGTGATTTGAACTCAGAGTGAAAAGAACCCGAATAAATACCACAAGGCATCTCCTACTCCACTTTTCTGCTTTTGTTAGTCCACTGCCCTATACTGTTATTTTATTTATCAATCCTTCCAGGATTAATAAATACAAGGTATAAGATTAAATACTTCATTCTGAGTTCTAACAACACTTCCAGTTCGCTGCCTGGCAAGAGAAAATTAAAGCATTTGTGAGTGGAGTAAAAATCAAAATTTGAGATTGGTTGAAAAATTCTACCTGAAACGGTGGAGATGTCTTCTCCAAATGCAACATTACACGTCATTGCTGCATCTGTATGTACGATTTACTATCGCAGTCAGGATGTGGTTGCATCTGATTTGCTATTTAGACATGTCACAGTTGAATTGATCTTGGTGGAGGGAAAAAAACCCTACTCTGACTGACAATGATTTGAAACCTTACACAATTTGCTTCAATGGTTCATGTAAATTTCTGGATTTGTACACCCAGCCAAATCATATTTGTTGTCCAGTTCTATATTTAAGAGATGAGGAATTTTGTACATCACTTATGTTTGATGGATATTTGTCCTCATTTTGTTTGTTGTTAATGTTTTGATTAATATACCCTCCAGCCTTCACGGGCATATGGCGTAGTGGTTAAGAGCACGGGCTACTAACCCCAAGATTCCAAGTTCAATTCCAGGCAGTGACCAGAATAATAATAATAATAATAACATCAAAAAATACCTTAGGAATGAGAACCCAGGTTTGGAATTTCCCCAAGACACCTGATGAAGGCTGGAGGGTCTATCAACTAAAACATTGTGTTAACAACAAACAAGATGAGGACAAATATCCGTCAAATGTAAATAATGTACATATTTGTTGTGTACACATTGTTGTCAAATATAAAATCAATAAGATTATTATAGTATTATATATTTTAAACATCATGCTGAAGCATTGCCAACGCTTTCGATCTATAATAGGCTATAGAAGAAGAAGATGATGTTCTGAAGCATCAAAGCCGAAGTTGTTTGAACACATCAGCTTTTGTTGCAGTTGTCAGCTTCAAGCCACAATTTAATTTTTTCTTTCTTTCTTACATGCAAGGAAATTGTTGTGCGGTTAAGAGATCATCCTACTAAGTTCTGATATGACTAATGTTTGACAACCTGGTTGAGATACTGAATTTTGCTGACCTCTGTTTCATAAAATACATTTGAAATGACATCTCTATTATTAGTGCAGAAAATGAGAAACAGATAATAATAATAATAATAATGAAATTATTGTATACAGTGCTCAGGTGCACCACAACTTGTCAAAAGTGCATATAAAGTATATGCAGTAATGTACTTTAATGTTGAATTGCATTAAAAAGAACAAACTTTGAATATAGGATACTGCAATAATTGGTTTGAACAACATTTCACTGGATGACAGCCACACTAGATTTAAATAAAATTTTCTTTCAAATTTCTTGTTATCTTCTGTCATTTTCAGGACAAAACATCAGGTAATTTTTTTATTTTTTTATTTTGTGTTAACTCTCTTTCAAAGAATGTTTACTGGAATATTTAGATGTGATTTCTATATTTTTCCACACACAATCAAGACTGGATATTCTGATGGCAACATTCACCTGTATCATACAAACCGTGGTAAGTACTTATGTGATAAAATATTTTTTCAAGTAATAGACTAATAGCAGGACACAAAAAATGAATCTTCTTTATGCATCAAAAAGTGTATTAGTCACACAAAGTATGAATGAAGCCATGATCTTAATGCATCTAAAACTAGACAGCACATAAATATCGATTTAAATATATCATCATTAGTTTATGTTTGTTGTCCCATACTAACAGGTTTGGTCAGGTGTCACAGTTCTTCTTCACAAAACACACAGCAACAAGAGACTTTGTGCCACTAACACTAAGGAGGCTATTTAACCCTTTCGCATTCAGATTACTCTGTTAAATACAATGTTTACTTATTCACATTGTTTTGAATTAATCAGGCATTATCTCATAGCTTCAAGGTTTCGATAATGTGATTATTTTTTATGACATTTTCAGGTAGGTGTGAAGGATTGAACGTAAAATGGGTCAAATATTTGGGCCAGAAATAGCTAATTTAAATGCTAAATGGTTAAAGTAAAGGGTTCACTCTCCCTTGTGTCAGCTTGTATGCAGAATTCCTACTTTGTGGTTTGCAGAGTGCACAAGTTCTTCGTCCCCTCTTCCTAGTGTTTGGCATTGTTTTCATGACTGGGCACAATATAAGATAAAGATAATGACATAAGTTCTTAACCTTATAATGTAATAATTTGCTTTATTTTAAACACTTTACTCTTGTATCTTCATTACCTTTAGACAATGTTTTCATTGTTTTATTAGAATGTGCTATCAACAGCTGGCCATTGTCCATGACTGGAATCTCAAGTATAACACAGGTCAGATGGTCTAAAACACGACCTTGTGTTTTCTACGCAATAGCTGATCACAGTGTTGTCTTTGTGTTCGACCTGCTGCAACAGCATAACAAACCTGTTCATAAGAGAACCATTGAAAATAGGTAATGATCTTTTGTATGCAAATATATCTCATTTTGAAAACAGAATCAAAACTTGGTGTAAAGATTGTTTGCCAACATAACATGGCAGTCCTGATTTAGGATGAATGTTGCTGTAATTTAGCCCCAGGAGACATTGTCTCCAGCTGGCTATACAACATGATCTGGGTCCTTATATTTTCAAACAAGGGAACCTAGCACCCCCACTCAGCTCAGCGTCATATAGCCAGCTGGAGACAATGTCTCCTGGGGCTAAATTACAGCAACATTCGTCCTAAACTAGGACTGCCATGTTATGTTGGCAAACAGTCTTTACTCCAAAGTACTATTGCTGAATATCTCTCATTGTGAGATTTAAAAATAATAATTTTCTAGAATCAAAACTTGTTTTCAAACCTTTTCAGGAAGTCAGATAATACCATGGGCTACAAGTTAAGGCAGATAGGAGATCATCATCATTTAACATCTATCTTCCATGCTGGTATGGATTGGATGGTTTGACAGGAGCTGGCAAGCCTGAGAGCTGCACCAGGCTTCACTGTCGGTTTTGACATGGCTTTTACAGCTGAATGCCCTTCCTAATACCAAAGAGCTGAAATATCTTGTTTGTAAGGAAAGGGGGGAAAAGAAATGTCTCCTTTTGATGTGGCTCTAGCAATGTAAAGCATAAGTTTCTTCCAGGAGAGACTGATAGCTCTAGCATGTGACGTCAAAAGAATCTTTTGAACTGAAAGTTGTTTCTCGGGGTCATCTTGTTGGAAGTTTTCTACACCAAAAACCCAGTCTTGTAATGATTCTGTTACAGAACAGAAACAAATGATAGAAGAGTTACAGCTTTCTCCCTCCCAATAGGAAGTTCCCCACTTCCTCTAAAAAGAATGTAAACAAGGTTAGCCCAATTCTTGTGATATCCTGCATTTCAGGACTGGCTGACCAAACAAGTCCCATACAGTAGTGTTCACTGGTGCTAATGCTGTTATACAATTGATATTCTTTAACATTACTGGATTGTCAGAACAGTAAATGTTCTTATTTTGGTGGAAGCAGCTGCCAAAGGTATTTCTTGATGTTGATAGCAGACAAGATATATAGTTATATTGAAATGAAGACGAATAAAGAAATTGTTTTATCTTTCGCATAGGTGTAAAATGATATTGGTGCGATTGGTAAAAAACTGAGGAACAAAAATAGCCATTCATTTGAGAAGTTCACCAGAGGTATTGGGAAGTTGTTATTGACACTTTGTGCAGTCTCTAAGAAAGCCTCAAAATGATTAGTTCTATGTGCAATTTATACAAGTTGACCAGAATATTTTAATAATATTTACTTTATGAATATACATTGAAGTGATTACAATGGTAACATAGCCTTGTTCCTTTGCTATGAACACTCTTTAACGACCGTCCACCCACTATCTTTTTATTCCTTTAACCTAGCTTCACCCATGTATTTTATGTTGGTTTATGTATTAACTTAAAACATATTAAGAGTCTAATTTTATTTTTCCATAAAATCCTACATTGAAATATTTTGTGAGAAAAGAAAGATATTTTAACAATTTTTTTCAAACAATTTGTTTCTAATCTTTAGTTTTATATTTTCATTCGCTTTTATAGAATCACTGCGATGGAAATATTTTGTCATTCAGATGACAAAAGTCATACAATACCAAATGAAAGAATGGTAAAGAAGTTTATTTTTTCTTGTTTTAAGTGATTCATTATATTCGAATAAGAGCATTATGTAGACAGGAACTCAATGCAAGACCAATACTGCAAAGACTTTTTTCAAAGAACTCCAGGCTTTCTGGTTTTCTTACCAATGGTACATTATTTCACATCTCACTTGCATTGTAAGCTATACACATACATACACAATGGACTTCTGTACAGTTCCAATCTACCAAATTCTACTCATAAAGTACTGGTCAAGTGAAGGACATGTTTAATCAAGGTGCCACACTGTGGAATCAAATCTGGAGCCTTGGGGTTGCAACATACATTTTTTAAAGCTCATAGCCATTTCTGACTTACACAAAGCTATTTCCTCCTGATAATGATTCCAAGAAAATTATCAGGGTAATGTTGTTGCAACCTAGAGCTTGCAGATCTTCCTTATTTTGAATCCATCCCAATTCATAGTCAAAGAGATTCAGAGGCCAGCCTAGCTGTTGATGTTATAAATGCCTGAATTTCTTACATGTAAAGATCCTTCCTGAGTCAGACAGACACACAGGACCGGCTTCCTGGATTCTTTAGCACAATATTCACCTTTGAGTGGACTGAAACAAGAACACACCATATTACCCAATCCAAGAATCGAAACCCCACAATCTTACAACCACGAGTCCAACACCCTAACCATTAACCCACATACCTCCACTTACATGTAACGAGCAGTAAAATAGAAATTAAAAATCAGTTGATATCTTGCAACATAAATTCTTCTCTTTTGGCAATTCACTGACTTCATAATCAAAATATTGTCTCTGTTTCCACATTTTTATTGATAATATCTACTAATATAATTAGCACTGGTGTATCTCCATTTCTCTCTTTGTCCAACCCCTTAATATAAGAAGCATCAAAAGCATTGGATTCATTAATGGGTCCTTTAGTTAGCTGAATGAACATAAATTTAACTACGTATAAACTGTGTGTGCTTTTAGTTGATCAAAAGACCAAAACAGAAGCTTTGTAGGTTGCACACTTTAATTTCAAGCACCCATTAAGAACCGAGAAAAAGTAATACAAGCTCAGACTGGAGCAACTGTAAGATTTAGAGTTCACATCCTGTTATAAGATTTTAAACAAAATATTTAACTCACAACAATTCAGTCCACTTAACTTCGAGTATGTACCACTGAGGGGATAATTCACAACCTGGGAAGAGCAGCAGATGTAAAATTGACGAATGGTTTGTTTAACCTGCAGTATTTAATTTTCTGGCCATAGAAAGCTGGCAGAGTTGTTACTGCAGCAGACAAAATGCTTAGCAATATCTCTTCAGGCTCTTCAGGTTCTTCTGCCTTTCATCCTTTCAAAGTTAATAAGTTCCAGTTGAGCAGGGGAAGGGAAAACTGTAATCAACCCCCCCCCCACACACACACACACACGTTGCTGGCCTTGTGTCAGAATTCTAAATATTTAAAGTGGTCAGCTGTCAATCATTCTCATGTTGGACAAAATGCTTGGCAGCTTTCCTTCTGACCCTTTATGTTCAGAGTTCAAATTCTGCCAAGGTCAACCTTTGTCTTTCTCCTTTTGAGGGTCAATAAAATAAAGGATCAGTCGAAGATTATACTTAATGTATTCAGCTTTTACCCTTTCTCCTAAAATCACTGGCCTCCTGCCAAAATTTGAAACCATTCTATTTAATCTCCCTTGTGCTGGGCCAGGGAGAGATTTGGTTCACCTGCTTAAAAGCTTGAGATGAACACCAATCCCCTGATAAACAAACAAATCCTCAAAGAAAAATGAATAAAAAGTGTCACCATGGTTGAATTAGATCCATGTATTGTTTTTGTAGGATAGCAAATATTTTGTAAAATATATCAAGGATGGTTGGACAGAAATGTTTCTAATTTCATCATTATGTGTCATGCTGTTGATTAGAGCTTTGGTGGCTGTATTCTTCCCATTATAAAAGTGGAAGTGATTGTCTTAGAGGAAAGAGATACCATTTATAGTCCCCACATCCCTCTCACAGTGCAGCACAGCCAATTCTGAGAGAAATAGAGATACTAGACCCCAGTACTTCCCTGGTACTTCCTTTTATTGACACCACCACCATCCCAGAAGGATGAAAGATCAAGTTGGTCTCAACAGGATTTGAACTAAGAATTCAAAAAGCTGGAACAAAGACCACAAGTAACCTGGCAGAGTCAATAGGTAGAAGTACTAGAGCATTGTTTTCACAATTTTGCATTAACAAAGTTATTGAGGAAGTTTACTTTCACCACTGAAATACCTTTTATTTAAAAAAGATAAAAAGGTTTAGGGGTTTTTTTGTACAACAGTAGCTACTGTTATGGGTTGCATTTTTAACAGGGTGGAAACAATCAGGCCTATGATTAAAAGCACTCCAGTTTTAGTGGTCATATCTTGGTAGGGTGCACTTTGAGGGAATTTATCTGCTGGCACTGTCATGCCTTTGGATGTCAGAAGTGAAAGAAGAAAAATCTGACGTCATTTTGACGTCACACTTTTTCTCGTCCATCTTCGTTTCTTTCCGTATAATTTATCAAATTAAAAAACGCAAAATCAAAAACGCGTGTAAATATATCAAATTAATAAACGCAAATTATTTAGAATGTAAAAATCAAATATATCAAATTAATAAACGCAAATTATTTTCAAATATTATTTTCAACGGAGAGATTATCAAAATATAAACTTGAAGTTAAGTTTAAAAATAAATGCAATACTCATTCTGTCTTGATACTTATACTCTGTATATCTCAAATACATGGATATAGCTGTCGAATTTGCTCTATCAACTTTCCGAATATATCGTCCTTAAATTCATAGCGCCACATGAATTCGATGAGATGGGTCTGAAGTAAATTTCTGGCTGTTCCACATTCTCTTCTATTTCGATTCTTTATGTGTTTCCATAAACATTCTATGTGGTTGGTTGTGGCAAATGTTACCGGATCAACAAAATTTATTGAATGATTCACGGTCAAATGTCTGTATCCTAGCTGACTGAGTGTATTATACGAACGCCAAAGGTCAGAAATTATGGTTGTACCAGGCAATATACGCTCTCGTATAATTTGTAAAAGAGTGTCCGCTGTCCGATCTTCCACTGCCACTAAAATACATCTTCTGGTATCTCTTTCTAAAGCACCAAACACCTACTGCGTTTTAACCCGATGGCCAACATTATATTTTCTCCTAACAAACGCGGTTTCGTCTATCTCTACGATTCTGTTGGGTCCTCCCAGCTTAATATTCTGTGCAACATAATATTCTGCACATATATCGCGGCAAAAATTCCTCCAATCTGTCACGGCTACATTTGCTAAATGACATTCCTGTCCTATTCCTTTTGCTAAATCTTCTTTGGCCCAGTAATACAATATATCTATGATTTGTTGACACTTCAATTTACTATTTTCTAAAAATGTTCCTTTTCTAATTGACATGGATTTTCTACAAGGCCTTCCACACGACCATATTACTTCATCCGATATACTTTTTTTCGCTACTTCACTCATGCTACCTCCACACGATATACATATTTTCTGGGTATTCAAAAGGCCATGTCTCTTAAGCCAATTAATGCTATCTGCTGTTGTAGCCGTGGCCATGGTAATATCGCGATGACTAATTCCTCTTAAACTTGGATATGCAAAAGCCATATTAAAAATTGTTTCGCACGTGTTGATAATCACACTGAAAGTTTCTAACTGAATAAATTTCAAAGTTTGAATTACGCACGTGGTGGTCAGTGGTCATTCTGATTGGTGTATGTAATCACGGTGATGGTCATGGGGGTTCATTTGTGCAGATTTGGTGTGATTTCTTTTTTAAAAACAATAATGAATAATGCAAGAATATATTTATTTATAAAGTTTAAACAGAATAAGTATCACATTTATTTTAAAAATTAACTTCAAGCTTTTATAAACCTAGCGTGGTGGTACGTAAATAAACAAAAGTTTAAACATGACGTAAATACACGAAGTTGACGTCTGACGTCAGATTTTTCTACTTTCACTTCTGACATCCAAAGGCATGACAGTGCCTGTCTGCTGTTTTTAGCAAGTCATGTTGTGTCTGTTTTGACTGCTTCGTTTCCGTTTTGCTGCATTAAATCTCCTTTTCCTTTTTTAACCTCTCTATTGTTAAATGAACCCAATGTATCTTTATATATTTAACCATGGCCTGTTCTTTTTTTTCCCAGATTTTATGTTTGTCTTCAGGAAAAATTGAAATTCAAACAATATCTGCTTCCTTCTCACAACCTCAAGATTTAGAATGGGAATTTCTAGAAAAATATTTGGAAAGATCTTGATTACAACCGAAATGTTTTTATGAAATATATAATAATAAGAGAAGCAAATTATTCATCTTTTTATTTGTTCAACAGGCTGCAAGGTGGGAGTGATGAATGAAAATACTGAATTAAATATCTTAAAATGATCCAACACAAAGAACTAAATATTTCATGCCTAGATCCTGCTTGGATCAACATTTGCTTTTTGTCACCAGTCTATAAATTAAAGCACTAATAATAAAATGGTCTGATATCATGCCCCCTCCCACCAAAAAAGAAAAAAGTTGCGGGGGGGGGGGGGTCAAAGAAGGGGGGAAAAAAACTACTATTCAATAATATTCAAGATATTTAAATATAACAAATATACCATGGAAGAGTCATTTTAGCCATTTAAGAACTGACAAAAATCAGTTAAATTCATTTTCCATTTCTCTGTTAAAATAGCAGAGTCTCTTACGAAGTGTCAGGGTTTGTTATACTTCTGTAATCTTATTGCTGACAATTCCACTACAAAGACTATACCATAATCTAAAAGATTATATGATTAAGAAATAATTTTAAATAAATGGTTTTTGTATTCTTAAACAGCTAAAATGGCTCTTCAATGATCACACATCAGGTAACTGCCAAACGATTGCAACCCCAAAATTTAAACTAGAAGTTTACAGAACAAAAAATTTTTCTAAACCTTCAAAGTATAAAAGGAACTTTGTCCTTTTTTTTTTTTTTTTTTGTAAGATTGTTGTATCTCTGAATCAGTGAAATATTTAGCACTTGTATTTATAAAGCTAGCTGCCAAATACTTTTAAATGAAGATATTTTACAGAGTAATTTATGATGTATCTGACAGCATAAAGAAATGACAAACTTGTAAAGAAATAATTGTTTATTTTGTTCATTCTAGAAAATGCAAATATTACAAAAGATGATGATAGAAAAAAATAGATAAAATAAGGTGAAGTAAATTTCACAAAATCTGTCTTCGAAAAAAGAGCTCTATTTCAAAGTGTATTATCATTTATTACATTTTATTTATAGGTACAATGTTGAGAGGTATTAATCAACAAGAGAATGATTTCAGTAATAAAGGGACAGAAACATGCCATATACTATAATAAGAACAGACAGAACACAAATGGGAGAAATCTAGCAGTCTTTGGTGAGTTGGTTTAATTAGAATTTCCTCCAAATAATGACAGAATCAAGAGGAAAAGGTCAATAATGTCAATGTAGAGAGCCAGGGCACCAAAAATATATTCTTCAGGACTTAGTGCATATTTCTTTCCTCCCATTATCAACTGTGTGTCAAAGATTAAAAACTGAAAAGAAAAATATTTATTAGTTATTTTTTTTAATAAATTTATTAGAATGTTGTTTAAAGAATAAGAAACTGCCACACTTAAATATAGGTATTTTCCCCTCTAGCATAAAAACTACAAAATTATTGGTGACAGGAATGAAAGTAAAAATTTAATTACTGTCTAAGAGAAAAAAGTTTTCTTTTGAACCTTAAAATTTATGTCATTAAGTTAGAAGATGGATATTGACAAGTCCCTTAACCCTTTAGGGGTTGCAGCCATACAGCATATCTAGGATGAGAAAGCCAGGCAGAGGCCATCCCTCTCCAGGCTAAAGTCATTTTTGCCAGCCAAGTGGACTGTGGAGCAACATGAAATGTTTTACTCAAGAACAACAGATTGTGGTTTCAATCCCTGGACCAAGCAATCTCATGGATATGAACCCAACCCCTAAAAACCATCAAAAGATGTGCCTCCACTAGTGGTACTTATTTCTAAAGTTGAGTGGACTGGGGCAACATGAAGTGTTTTGCTCAACAATGTGTTGCCCAGTCCAGGAATTGAAACCACGATCTTACATTCATGAGTCCAACACCCCTAACCCTCCACAGATATAAAAACAATAAAGAATAGACTTACCAAGGCATAAACCAAAGCAATAAGTGCAGCATAAACACTGGTCAGGACCTAGAAGTTAAAGAAGATGTAATTGAAGTTAATCTAATCTCAAAATAATTTCCATTATTTATAAAATCCAAAACTTTCAGTCATTACCCAGCATTCATAGCAACAGGTGAGGATAAGCAGGAGAGCCAAGTCGAAGATGGCAAGTTTAGCTTTTTGACCAACTTCTCTTTTGAGGATCAAATCCTGGAGTTGATGCATTCCTGAGCCAGCACTTGCAGTTCTGCTTCTCACCACTCATGGACATGGCTTTAGCTACTGAAACTTCTTCACTTGTCTCAGTTGATGTTACTCAACGGGGTGCATAGCTCAGAGATGGAGTTTCTCTGGGTCAAGCTGTTACTTCTCCACATTGAGGGGCCACAGCTGTACTACTATTGACATTTCTCAACAACTCTCCCAGGAATAGAGGACAGCGAAGATGGATGGATAACATACAAAACTTTAAAAATCATTATTTTGAATTGGAGGGTGAGAGAGGGGAGTCTCTGGGTTTTACCCTTTGTCTAAATTGACAAATGTTTAAATAGCAAAAACTGTTTGACTAACAGAAAATGAGCCATTCATTACTTCAACATACATAAAGTGAAGATATGAGGGAAAACAAATTTTATCTTACTCACCGGCAGAGGTCTGACTAAGGCATATTGAGTAATAATTAACGAGAATCCAAACATTATCACCACCATAACGAGTACAAATAGGAGACTGGAGCACACCGTGAAGTCAATCTAAATATAAAAGAGTTCAGAACAATAAATACATTTTTATGACAAGTACCGAAAAGTGAAAGCAGTAAATTAACCAGATTCTTAAAAAATAAATCTGTATTCCACAAAACCTCCAAGCTCCACCGGTTTAATCTTCTTTATCAATGAAATGTTCAGGAAGTATTTAACTTGCAATTTTCAAAATGTAATTTTAATTTATTAATTTATAATTGTAGATAACAGAGAATTGACAACGATAATAAATTGATGTCTGTTAAAATTCTTCATTTCTTCTTTTATATATATATATATATATATATATATAATATATACACACACCTAAATAATTACTTTATGTTAACGACACAAACTGATTGGAAAAGTTGAAACGAGCTGATTAATCTAAATCCGGATGGAAAGACTGAGCAGTGGAAGATTTAAAATTTACACCTGGCTAAACTGTTCAATTTACTCTCACCTCTAGCCCAACCCCATCCGCCTTACAAAATAAAAATTCTATTAATTAGAATTAAGAAGGATGGATGCAAAATTCAGAATTTAAGGCATTTCACCAAGGTCTCTCTCTCCTGCACTCTTGTTGTCTGCCCCTTCTGGCTGGGTAACCATGTATCTCCTCTACAGTAGCACACCTATTTCTACCCTTTTTCTTGTTACCTATCTCTCTCTCTCGGCCAGGTAACCATGTACCTCCTCTATAGCAAGATGCCTGTTTCTGCCTCTCTGTCACACTCTAATCTTTCATCATCTGACACAAGAATCACCTTCTCTAATGCCCCCTCCCTCTCAAAGTTACTTAGTAACCATGCCAGTGTTGGTCCCACTTAGAAAGCATCCAGTCCACATGATAAAGTGGTTGGCATTTGGAAGAGCATCCAGCTGTAGAAACCTTGCCAAAACTGACCTCGCCTCTGCTGGTGCCACATAAAAAGCACTCAGTCCACTTTATGGGTGGTTGGTGTTAGAAAGAGCATCCAACCATAAAAACTGTACCAAAACAGACACAGTGTAGTCTTCTACCTGGCTAGCTCCTATCAAACCGTCCAACCCATGCCAGCATGGAAGGCAGATGTCAAATTATGATGATGTCTGTCATTGTGTCTGTCCCCACCATCACCATTTGGTGTGTTTATATCCCTGTAACTTAGCGGTTTGGCAAAAAGAGACTAATAGGATAAGTACTAGGCTTAGAAAAAAAAAAAAAACAATGTCCTGGGGTCGATTTGTTTGACTAAAAATCCTTCAAGGCAGTGCTGTAGCATGACCACAGTCAAATGACTAAAACAAGTTAAAGAAGAATAAAATACAAACCTTTGTCTGCATAGCAAAAAGGGAAATTGAGAAACAGACAACTGCAGTGACAGCCATTGACATCAGAACAATGTTAGTGGAATGGAAACTGGGGGAGGAAAAAAAAAAAAGGTGAAATTCAAGAATATGAGAGGTAAAGAGCAAAACAATTCCATAAGAAAATAACTGACATTGCTAAGGAGACAGCAGAGTGGAGTTATTGGAGTTAATCAGTTCTGTTCAACTCTGCTTCAACAGAGAAGACATTGAGGTATCTAATCAATGCCTCAGGTGAGGACCAACTTCTCCTGTGGCATTTTTCAATTGATTTACCTTTTGACAATCACAAATATTTATGAATGAGTGACCAACCTGTCCTAATGACTCAAGTTGTTGCATTCAAGACTACAGCCTTTGCATTGTACAAGGACATTATCAGAGTAAACAAAGAAATATTTCCAATCAGAAATTTCAAAACAAGTTGCCACCAGTTTAAATATGTCTCCAGCACGTTCACTGCTCTGAGTAAAATTCAAGACTTAAAAATACATAGTGCTCATTCTTAAAGAAAAAACAGTGCTACACTAAACAATTCAGGTGAATACAAAAAAAAAGAAGCACCCAGAAGAAGAAAAAAGTAAAACAGCAGAAGAAAGAAAGAATTGAAAATATGTCTTAGAGTATTGTAATCATTTAATACTGTTAATTCACTGAGTAAAAAGGTTACTTAGCAACTACAATTCAGGAATGTTTTAATAAAAAAAAAAAAATCAAGAGGACTTGCTACTACATTTTCATTAATATCTATCGTATAGATAAAAACTTACTACCAAATGGTAATCTTAAGAGTTTTATCTTAAACTGGTCAGTTTTAGCCACTGCTATAGCAATATTTATTAGCAAAGATCATGAGTTGTCAAAATATAAAAATCTTTGATGAGTTTTATACACATGTTTAAATTAGTAACCTCGTTATCTTGGATTTTATAGACACAACGTTTCACCTGTTATATCCACTTGCTTTCTTCAGGTGCTATCATATTCAGTGGCAATTTTGGAAATTTGAACTGAACCCTTTATTCAATCTAGGTGATATATTTTTCTCCTTCCATTGTGCAGGTAGACAGATTCACTTGGGATTAAACTCAAGGTAGCAGGATAAACCACACAACACAATGTTTATGTTCAGACAAGTAAATTATGGGGACTAGGAGACGTGATGTTTTGAAATTCTGAGAACATTACCATTATGACAGGTACCTGAAGAGCATAGCATTTTGGTTAGCCAAAATGTTGTGACCGTAATAATCAAGATAAGGAAATTACTCCAGACAATTCGGTAAATAATAAGGACTCTTCTCAGAGATTCAGACAAGTGGCTGTGTGGTAAGTAGCTTGATGAGAAATTAAACATTTATCAAGAAATTTTTCATCTGACATACTTACCAACTTATTGTACCCAGTACAATAGACATTGATACCGTCTGCAATAAGGAAAAAAAAAAGGATAATAATTTCCATTTGATATGATTATCAATTACAGAAGACATTCAGAATAATAAAGAAAAGAAAAAAAACAAAGCAACAAAAGAAGAAGCAATAGCATCCTTTATACATAAGAGTGCTCCAGCATGGCTTTGATTTTGTAATTTCTGATACAAAAATAACATGGATTTCTTGTGATTTGGATAGAATAGGTTTTTTTGTGAAGAAACTGGGCATATAATAAAACTGTAGTTGAGAAGCTTCCATTTGGTTTTAGGGTTAGTCCCACTGCGTGGCAGTTTGGTGTCTTCTACTATAACCCCAAACTGACCAAACCCTTGTGAGTGGATCTGGTAGATAGAAACTGGAAAAGTCCATATATATATATATATATATATAACTTACTTGGAAATAGATGTGTAGCATTCAATTACATAATAATATATATATATGGATACAGGACATCACCAACTTATGTAAATAACATGAAATACAAAAACAAACAAGTTAAATAAGCAAACAACGAGAGAAGAAAATGGAAAATGAGACAAGTAAATACAGAGAATGACCCTTTATCAGTTGTTGGCTGTCTACCTACTCCTCATTTCAAGCAATCAACAATATGAGTCTTCAAAGATAGTTGCTCCCATAAATTCTCTCCCTCGTTGCTCACGTGACCATTGTCCATCTTTCTTCTCCTGCATGGACATTCAAAGGACTGGTCATTTTCTTTCTCTCTCTTCTATCTTCTCTGTTTTCAAAGAAAAACTTCTCCCAGCATTCACTATTTTCCTCTCATTCTGGTCTAACAACCTTCCATGTTTGTTTTCATTCAGTTTCCTTGTATGTCTCCACTGACCTGTTTTTGTTCCCAACTTTGGCCCTCCATAAATCCTAAATTTTATTTTGGAATTTATGGGAGCAACTGTCTTTGAAGACTCATATTGTCGTTGAATGCTCGGAATGAGGAGTAGATAGAAAGCGGACAACTGATGAAGGATCATTCTCTGTTTACTTGTCTTGTTTACCATTTTTCTCATTGTTTGCATATTTAACTTGTTTGTTTTCATCTTTCATGTTGTTTACACAGTTGGTGACATTCTGTACCCATATATGCATATATTTATATATATATATATATATTATTTATATTATTATTATTATTATATATATATATATATATATATATATATACTAGCAGTATCGCCCGGCGTTGCTCGGGTTTGTAAGGGAAATAACTATATAAGCATTTTTAGAGAGTTATATCCAAAAAATAGCAAAAAAAGCATTAAAAATGGAAAAAATATGATGGTAAATTTTTTTTTAAATCGTTGACTCATCGTAGACATTTTTAGAGAGTTCCTTCCCTTATATAATAGCGAAAAAATGCATAAAAATGGAAAAAAAACGATGGTAAATTTTTTTTTAAATCATAGACTCATGTAGACGCTTTCTTAGCCATTTCTGTTTTGGTGTCTTCAAGCCATGAAGTCATTGTTCTAAAAGAACGCTGGTCTCCTTGACAACGCATTACGACGTTGATTTCCTTACACTCTCTTCCCCACAGGTGCAGGTGTGAGCATGGACGCCAACTCCGCCGCCATCGACACACGAAAAATTATGCATTAAAATGGAATAAAAAAATGATGTTAAATTATTTTTAAAATCGTAGACTCATCGTAGACGCGCGCTAATACTCAGACAGGCTCGATATGAATCACGACTATAAGCTACCCGAATTTGGTTAAACTGCACCGCAAAATGTGGGAGTAGTTAGGAATCTAAATCGAAGGGGACAGACACTCACACAACTACAGTTTTATATATATAGATATACATAGCGCAGTAGTGGTGAGATGTGACAGCAAAGAAAAGCATACATTCACTCTCTGCATGCAATTAGACTCGGAAAGTTCGTGAGGAACCCATTGACCCAATTGCTGACTTTTCCGATAGCACACAGGTCTCAATGAATGGTTGAATGACCAAATCCAAGCTTCTCTGCTAGTTCCTCAACAGTTACGATGAGATTTTGTTCCACCAGGGTTTTCAGGATGTCCTTGTCGAGTTCTACAGATCTTTCAGGATGAGGCTCGTCTTCTAGGCTGTAGTTTATGGCTCGGAATTTCTGGAACCACCATTGACACTGCCTACGCTTATTGTCCAATCCCCATATACTGCATTAATATTTCTTGTACTTTCCGTTGTTGTCTTTATTGAACTCATAAAGCAAAATATGCCAAATATGCTCCTTGTTACTTCCAACATAGCTTTGAAAAAAATAGCTGTTAAAATCGAAATGCACTCTTCAAAACTTGCACTATGAATAAGGACAAGATAAAATTACTACCTGCTTTTATAGCAAGTTAATATAAGTAGTTTATCCCATTCCCCTCTGACTTTTAGTTCAAGCTGTTGAAAAAACCGCATTATTATATATATATATACATACATACATACATACATACATACATACATATACACACACACTCTCTCACACACATGCACACATTTATATTCTGTTATTCTTTTATATGTTTCAGCCTTGAGGTTGTGGCCATGCTGGATCATGTGTGTGTGTGTGTCTATCTGTCTGTCTGTCTGTATGTATATATGTATATGTATGTGTGTGAACAATAATATTTTCAACAGATGTGTTGCAAATGTATCTGATTGTTCTCAAGCTTCAATACTGTGTGTGTGTGTATGTGTGTGTGTATGTATGTATGTGTGTATGTATGTATGTGTGTGTGTGTGTGTATGTATGTATGTATGTATGTATGTATGTATGAGTGTATGTTTACTTTATTACTAACACAAGCCACTACGGTTATTTAATGTATAGTCTTCCTCAAATCACTATCTCTGGCTATTTACTCTCTTCCAAGAACATTTTCACTCACACTTATGTGTTAGCTTCCCATACATTTTACTCATGTATCTATCAGCGTGATAGAGAGAAACAAATATTACATCTAGTTTCACTTTATTCGTTGCCCACTGTGTGTGTGCGTTTGCATGTGGTGTAAACCAGACTAAGAAAAGCATTTGACACACACACCAGAATGAGTTTTCTGTAAATTTTGCTTAATTGGAGTTTAAATTTTAAAAACTGGACCTGGCATGACGCGATGCATTGTACTCTTAAAAATGCTAGGTAAATTGTAATTGAAGAAATCCTATATTGTAGATTTGTATAACTCCCAAAGGGAGGCAGATAAAATCTGCCTTTTATAATAAGAGATATATATATATATACATGAAGTTAAATATATGTCAGGTCATAGTGTGACCAATGGTTTCACACCCATTAAGTGCTTAGCCTTATAGATGATTTGTCAAACACCAATGGCCACAAGCATATAACCTTTCTTCAAACTGGAGGTAGAAAACTTGTTATGCCAGTTAACTTGTTTACAAAAGAATATATACTGTCTGAGCCCCTTAAATGGGAGTCATTTGTATTTAGTTTTTACAACACTCAACACAACATTTATAATATGAATAGGTTTCCCTGGGTCACAGCTGATGTCTTTCATAAATTATAAAAGTGAATGAAGATGCTATATCTTCAAAAACATCTGATGAATAAGGAATAACTTACCAAAACAATGAGGCATATGATATTACCAGGATATTTCCGTCTGAAGAAGAAAAGGAGGATAAATAACTATTAATAATGTCCTATATTCCTTGAAAACATAAGTTTTCCAATTGAATAAGCAGCAATTCATAACATGATTTTGAACTGGAAATAAACATGTAGGAACAAAGTTACTTGACACATGTATACACACACGTACATACATACATACACACGTCACAGCAGATGTCTTAAGACCAGTCCCTGTGGTCATGAAAAGCACCTGTGGCAGTTCCACGTAAAAGCACCTGTGTAGTATCACATTAAAGCACCCGGCACACTCTTTAATGGGGTTGGCATTAGGAAGGGCATCCAGCCGTAGAAACCATACCAAATGAGGCTAGAATCTGATGCAACTCCACAGTGAAACCATCCAACCCATGCCAGCATGGACAATGGACATTAAATAATGATGATGACATATACACATATATACACACATATACATCCATATCACACACACGTAATACATACATACTTACACACACAGGCAGGCATACATACATACATTATATTCGGGAGAGACTGATGTTATGGCCATGTGATGCAGCTGGAAGAGCACAGCTTTATAAAGAAGTGGCTTTTGCCAAAACATGGAAGGAACCTGTGAAAGAAGACTGAGGAAGATGTGGGACAAAGTGGTGAAGACTGACCTCAAGATGCTGAACTTCTCAGAGGAGATGACAAGGTACCGAGATGAATGGCAATATGCTCTGCTCGAGAAGGTGTGTCTTTCTCAGCAGAAGTAAGGTTCTGTCAAGCACCCATTTTTCCATCAGTCTTCTGTGTTACCCTATTTCCTTCCTTCACCTGTGTTACCCTATTTCCTTCCTTCACTTCCCGGCCACTGAACTGACATCCTCTGCATCAAACTCATTCCTCATCTCTGACACTATTCCCAATCAGAGCCACTCAGCCATTTCTGCTCCTCGATCCTATTCTGTTTCTCACTCACCTTCTACCTTCACCTCACAGCTCTCCCACTCACTCTCTTTTTCCAGATAAGCAAACCACATATTCACATCTTCTGCAAGTCATCAGTTCCTGTCCGTCTATCTTAGTTCCTTATCCATCCATTCTACACCCCACTCAATTGAGAATGTTTGTCTTGCAGGTACATAGTGACCTCTCGCTGCTGCCGGTGCCACATAGAAAGCACCCAGTACACTCTGTGAAGCAGTTGGTATTTGGAAGAGCATCCAGCAGTAGAAGCCATACCAAAGCAGACTATGGAACCTCACACAGCCCTCTGACTCTTCTGTTCATGTCGAACTGTCCAACCCATGCCAGCATGGAAAAAGGGGACATTAAATGTTGATGATAATTGATATATATATATATATCAAAGGGTCCGATATGGGTGTAATCCAAATGGCTGACACCTGCCAAGTGAAAAATTGCTGTGTATGTTCACAGTTGCAAGTATTAACAGCAGAAGAAGACCAGGAGGAGGAGACTCGAAGTGCCTAGGTTTTGGAATAGAATTAGGATAAGCTGTACAGAAGAATCCAAACCATGATGGCATGGAATATCAGGCATTAAATTAAAAGAACTAAACATGACAATGATGGTCTGGTCTATTAGTGAGAAATGATATTTGATAAATTGCATTCACTTTTAATTGAAGATGCCATCATGTTGATTAAATGAAGATATGATAATTAATATAATTGATTAATTAACATAATAACAACAGGCACTCTGTTCGTTACAACAATGAGAATTTCAGTTGATCCAATCAGTGGAACAACCTGTTCATGAAATTAATGTGCAAGTGGCTGAGTATTCCACAGACACGCTTACCCATAATATAATTGTCAGGGAGATTCAGCATGACACAGAGGCTGGCCCCCTTTGTATTACAGGTACAGCTCATTTTTGCCAGCTGAGTGGACAGGAGCAACAAGAAGTGTCTTGCTCAAGGAGACAATGCACTGCCAAGAATTGAACTCACAACCTTACAATCCAGAGCCTTACAATCTAACCACTAAACCATGCACCTTCACTAATTAATATAATAGCAATTATATATTTTCAGCAAGTGAATAGAAACTTTTATACACTTACCTAACACTTTTTATACATACCAGGACAATGTATACACATATAAATATGGCACTGAAAAAGATTAAGAATGGAAATAGTATCGTTTGGGATAATGTTTCTGAAGGGAGGCGGGGTACTGACAGAATTGAAAATTGAATAGAAGCAAAAAAGATAAAAGCCATGTTTAATAAAATTAAGCTGTTTTAACCCTTTTGATAACAACCCAGCTGAAACCGGCTCTAGCTTTCAGTACTTTTGAATTAAAATCTTCCACCAAACCTTAGTCACAATTTATGTTCTTAACACTGGGTTAATGAAACACAGAGCATCTCAACGGAAATACAGTAACGAAAGGGTTAAAATATATAATAGAGAAACAATTCTTAACCCTTTTGATGCGAACCTGGCTGAGACCACTTCTGGCTCTGTAGTACAAATGTCTTGTTTTTATTAATTTTGAATTAAAATCTTCCCACAGACTTTAGTCACAATTTACTTAACTTAATGATAACTAAGTTATTTTACTAAATTCTTTGTTATATTTAAAATTAATTGAAAGAAACACAGAACATCTTAATGGAAGAAATAAGGTAATGAAAGGGTTAAACATTTAATGAGAAAGGAGAAAGAATCTGAAGATAAACTTTTATCATTGATAGGAAGCTGGAAGGAAATTTCACTAATACCAAAATGGTTTGAGAATCATTGGCTTGGGGTAGAATATATCATAAAATGGGCCAGGAATGAGCACAGTTGAATGCGTTTGATCAAAGGTTTGCTTAACTCCAGATCCAACTTAGGGTTAAGCAGCAACAACAAGTCTTTTAAGTAATTACAAACAAGAATAAAACAAATAATATTTACTATGATGTTAGGTAGACCCAGAGATTGTTTTTAATCCATGTTCTTATTGCATCTCTGTAAAAATAATATAAATAAAAATAAATCCATGGTGGGAATAAAAATATTTACTGAAATGAAAGAAAAGCAAAAGAAACAATTTATCAAACAGCAGAATATAAAGATAAAGCAAAATTTGTCAACAGTGTTCCAATTGTTGTTCCTGGTTGTATTAGTGGTGGTAGTAGTGGTTGTATTGGTGGTAGTAGTAGTTATGGTTGTGGTGGGTGGTGGTAGTGGTTGTTGTGATGGTGGTTGTAGTGGTGGTAGTGGTTATGGGTGATGGTCATGGTTGTGATGGTTGTGGAATTGAAAATAATGTTGAAATCATTTCAAAAGTATCTGATAAAAAACATAAAATAGTTTCAGAAATTAATATGAAACCGAAGACGTAAAACCTTTTTGCCTTCTCTGACCATTCTTGGTGACTCATTAAATGGTATTGGGAAGTTAACGAACTGAATAATTAATCAAACAACTTACTTGAAGATTTACTTACGACTGATGAGTAGCTTATATCAAACTTATTTAAATGGGGGGGGGGAATTCATGCCAAGCTGCAGACAATTGAGAGCTTTAAAGAAGATTTTGAGTGCTTTCTTTGAAGATATTAATTTCAAATTTTGGCACAAGGCCAGCAATTTCGTGGAGAGGGGGACCAGTCAATTCCATCAACCCCCAGTGTTTCACTGGTACTAATTTCATCAACGCAGAAAGGATGAAAGGCAAAGTGGACCTTAACAGGATTAAAAATGCTATGTGATGTTGCTAAGCATTTTACCTGGCATGCTAATGATTCTGCCATCTCACCACCAGTGAAAATATTGTAATTAAATATATTTGTGAAAAAAATTCAGTTTTAAAGCAAGGTGCTCGTTCATCCAGTGGCATTTAACAACTGGCTCCTGTGTCAGTGGTAAGTAAAAAGCACCCACTACACTCTAGGAGTGGTTGGCATTAGGAAGGGCATCCAGCTGTAGAAACCTTGCCAGATCATATTGGTGCAGCCTTCTGGCTTGCGAGTTCTCAGTCAAACCGTCCAACCCATGCCAGCATGGAAAGCAGATGTTAAATGACAACAATGATGATGATAAGATGAGAAATTATGTCTTAAACTAATTAACAAGCCATTTTGCTCACCTCACCATTTCACCAACTGAACCAAGGAAAGTGCTTCTGTGTGGTTACTGAACCTTTTAGAAATAGCTGTCAAATTTTACTTCAACCACACCTTGCCATCTTAGGAAAAAGGGAAGGACATTATTTTGAAAACAATGGCTTTTTATGTTTTTCTTTCTATCTTCCAGTTGCTTCTTCTTTCAATTCACCACCTCTTTAATGAATGCCTTTTATTACAGATTTGCTATAATACAAAGCCAACTTGCTACTAAACAAGAACAACCACCACCATTTCCAACTACTCTATAAGAGCCAGGGTGGAGGTGCAATGGCCCAGTGGTTAGGGCAGTGGACTCACTGTCGTAGGATCACGGTTTCAATTCGCACACCGGGAGTTGTGTTTATTGAGCAAAAACACTTAAAAGCTCCACGAGGCTCCGGCAGAGGGTGGTGGTGAACCTGCTGTACTCTTTTACCACAACTTTCTTTCACTCTTTCTTCCTGTTTCTGTTGTACCTGTATTTCAAAGGGCCAGCCTTGTCACACTCTGTGTCACGCTGAATCTCCCCGAGAACTATGTTAAGGGTACACATGTCTGTGGAGTGCTCAGCCACTTGAACATTAATTTCACGAGCAAGCTGTTCCATTGATCGGATCAACTGGAAAGCTTGTCGTCGTAACCGATGGAGAGCCAGGGTCTATATTTGAAAACTACTTACACAAAGATACAAAGAGAAATAATTCCAACAGTGAGTATCAATTGAGCCATCAATATCAGGTACACCTGAATTAGAAAATGAAAAACAGCAGAATATTAATTTCAGGGAAAACAGGTTTTAAAGAAATATATTTAATTTTAGAAATTGTTGAAAATCAACAGAAGTTTCAGCACATTTCTACACAGGTCTTCTAGATGAGAACTCACTTAGGATTTCAAGATGACTTACACATCTGTCAACAAACACTGCTTCCACAGTGACAGCTTATACCGCCAATAATTGAAAGAAATGCCCACAGGCATATGGCGTAGTGGTTAAGTATGTGGGCTACTAACCCTAAGATTCCGAGTTCAGTTCCAGGCAGTGACCTAAATAATAATAACAATCATAATAATAACATCGAAAAATACCTTAGGAATGGGAACCTAAGTCCGAAATTTCCCCAAGACACCTGATGAAGGATGGAGGGAATATCAGCCAAAACTTTGTGTTAACAACAAACAAGATGAGGACAAATATCCATCAAATGTAAATAATATATATAATTCCTCATCTCTTAAATATAGAATTGAAAGAAACACAAAGCGTCTCAAAATAAATACAATAATTAAAGGGTTAAATCAGTTCTCAGGGAGATTCAGCGTGACACATTGAATGTGACAAGGCTGGCCCATTGAATTACAGGTATAACTAATTTTTGCCAGCTAAGTATCAAAGTGAAATGAAGTGTCTTGCTCAAGGACACAACACAGTGCCAAGAATTGAACTGATGAACTTACATTCATGAGCCACATACCCTAACCACTAAGCCACAGGCCACTCACTGCAGCTTTTGCTATATGACAGATATTTTATTCCTCCACTAATGAAACACTGGCAGAGATTCATATATAATAAAATCTCCTCCTACTCCTCTTATAAGGGGTTGGCTTATCAACATTATTGCATAAGGAGCAAAGGACCAATTTCTTGACTTCTCAGGTGCAATGTATATTCCTCCCTCAATGGGACGCCAGTCTGTGACAGGGTGGCTCCTTTTTGCCAGCTGAGTGGACTGCAGCAACATGAAATGAAGTGACTTGCTAAAGTGCACAACACATTGCCCAGTCCAGGAATTGAAACGACAATCTTACAGTTATGAGTTCATGAGTGCAACACCCTAACCACTAAGCCATGCACTTATAGGAGGCCCCTCTCTTAGTCTTTCAATTAAAGAGATTTCTATATTTACATATAGTTTGTTTATTCTTTTATTTGTTTCAGTCATTTGACTGTGGCCATGCTAGAGCACCGCTTTTAGTCGAACAAATCAACCCCAGGACTTATTCTTTTTAAGCCTTGTACTTATTCTATTGGTCACTTTTGCTGAACCGCTAGGTTACGGAGACGTAAACACACCAACATCAGTTGTCAAGTGTTGGTGGACACACACACACACACACACACACACACACATATATATATATATACACATACATATATATATATATATATGTATACACACACACACAGAGGCTTTCAGTTTCCATCTACCAAATCCATTCACAAGGCTTTGGTCGGCCTCAGGCTATATGTGGTTAGGAAGCAAGCTTCTTGCCACACAGTCACATCTGCGCCTATATCCATATATAATACATATAGTTTATATTTTTTTATACCCTCTTTTGTTCTTGCTATCTTATCATTTTATTAGTTGCAGAAAAGGTAAAAACAGCGAGGGAGAGCAAGAACATTGAACACAGAAATGCCAAACTAGAGATTTACCATTAATTTGGTGCTTTACAATGTTTGGCAACTCACTTTGAGACTAGAATAAGTTTCTGCAATCAGCTAGTTGTGTTACAAGTTATAGAATTAGTTTTGATATGTCGTGTCACTTACCTTGCGAATAAAGGCTCGGCGGATTGCCTTATCTGAAAAACTATTTCCAAAAGTGGGATCATCTTGATCTGTAGGGATGGAAAGGAATGCATAGATTTAAAGAAAATTGTAAACAAGCAATGATGGCCACCTACAGCAACATCATCATCAAGTTTTATTCCATTTGAAAATAAATACAGGAAAGAATTGGAAGAAAAATGAAGTGGAAAATAGAAAAACAAAAACAAGTGAAATAAATTCCTCGTTATCAATTAGTAACAAGGAATATCAAGGTATTAGGATAAAACTCATTTCTTGAAATGAAAACCTGACTTGCTCCTGTGCACCATCCAAACGTAATCATTGCCAGGTCCACCTAACTGGCTCCTATGCCAGTGGCACATAAGAAGCACCAACTGATCATGACCAATGCCAGTACCCCTACTGCCTCCTGTGCTGGTGGTACATGAAAAGCACCATCCGAACGTGATCGTTGCCAGGCCCACCTACTGGCTCCTGTGCCAGTAACACATAAAAAGTACCGTTACACTCTCGGAATGGTTGGTGTTAGGAAGGGCATCCAGCTGTAGAAACTCTGCCAGACCAGATTGGAGCCTGGTGCAGCCACTGGCTCTCCAGACCTCAGTCAAACCATCCAACTCATGCCAGCAAGAAAAACAGATGTTAATCAACGAAAAAAATAGAACAAACTTCTTAACCATACAACCTGTCTATATATGTCCACTCTCTCTCATCCCGTGCCATGACCCACTGACCATATCCTCTTTAATGTTTCTTGTACCTTGAGAGTTTGCTCTAGCACCCATTCACTGTCTTCCTCTTATCTCCTTCAGCCATGTATCTCTTCTATATAACAAGACACCTGTGCTTGTCCATCTTCCATACTTTAGCCTTTCGACACTTGGCATAAAGCCACCCACCTACCATTCCCCCTCTCAATGACTCCCTCTTCTTAGTAGTGAGAGATTTTTCCACTCAGGGACGCCTGCTGCATGGAAAGTAAGACACTGGTGAGCTAAAACACAATTATAATTACAATCATAGTGAGGAGGAACAAGCTTGTCACACCTTGCAGGAGTATCTTCTATTAGAGTTTCAGGTTTACTGATGCCTTGGAAAATGGAGATTGCATGCAAGACAGTCAGATATGTATATTTATCATAGAAACATCCAGTTTTCTCGGACAGGCAGGTTCTTTTCTGGTCACGGAGCTTCTTGTTGCCATCTCAGACCTGTTTCCGAGTAACGTAATATTTCTCTATGGCTGGACATAATTTTATAGAAGAATGGAAACGAAGGACATTGCTGATGAAATTGAAGATAGTTGGATTGTCTTCCTTACCTATAGTAGCACTCTCTGTGTCGTTGGTTGCTGTGTAAGATGGTAAGTCATCAGCTGGTGACATTGCAGGGTTGCTATAACCGGCTGATGGTATTGCAGGATTGCTATAAACAGTTGGTGACATTGCAGGATTTGTATAAGCAGGCCCAATGAACTGTGGATTTTCAGAACAGGATTTGTAATCTGGTGGAGGCTCATGTGGGGTAGTCATGTTTGCAGTTGAAAACTAGAAAGGAAGAAAAATAAAATAAGACAATTAGCAAAAGAATACAAAAAACAACAAAAATATACTAGTTATCAGATAAGTATTAAACCATAACAATTTATGAATTAATATTTATCCTAAAATAAATATCAATGTACAAACTATAAGAAAATTTTAATCTGTAAGATAAATTTCATTTAAATATTAATTTAGTCCAGCAAGGTGGGGTGGGGTAACTGCTGCAGTGACCATTCTCCGTTGAAACACCTTTGCAATTATGTCCACAGGGTACAGATGGACAACCCATTTGGTCAGGGGCTTAATCCAGCCCCCTCTTTGTTTTTCCTTTTTCTTTGTTTTCTTGTTAAGGGGATTTATGTTGTTGTTGTTTTTAATTGATAATTTGATCTTTTAGATTTTACTGTTTTTTTTCTTTCTTTTCTTGCTGTAAAAATATGTCAAAAAAACAAAAATCTAAACATGTTCTAAAAAAAATAATACCCAAGTAAATACAATAAAAATGCTGAGTGCATTTGGTGCAGTGCATGAGGAACAAAACAAATTGCACCGGTGACTGATTCTTTGCAAAGGAGATCTATTTTTTTACAATTGTAGGAGTTTCTGAGAAAATGTCTTTGCAAATACTTTTTAAATGATATATAAAAAAAAACCCACTTGTTGACCTAGCAATTTGAAAAAGTTTCACTATTTGTAGTCAGTTTTTGAATAACACAACTAGGAATTCTCAATAATTCTTTGTTGTATTTAAAGTAATTGAAAGAAATACAGAGTATCTCAAAATAAATATGGTAATGAAAGGGTTAATGAAGGCAAACAAACGAGGCACATAGCAACAACCTGTGCAACACCACTTTCATGTGTAAGTACTGCCAAACATGTATGCACTTACAAAATCGTATGTTTGAAGGACAAATTCTAAGTTCCAAGCAAGTCTATGGACAATAAATATGAGGGTTACGGAAGAAACAGTGGCTGAAATAGCGATACTAATTTTATAGGCAATACAATTCATAATACATTAGTGTAGATCATATATTTTAGTAGACATGAAGTTAATGAACAGAACAACCAATAATCTTTTCTACTCTAGGAATTTTGGGGGGTAAATCAATTAGATCGACCCCAGTATGCAACTGGTACTTAATTTATCGACCCCAAAAGGTAAAGTCAACCTCGGCAGAATTAGAACTCAGAACATAAAGACAGACGAAATACCACTAAGCATTTTGCCCGACGTTGCTAACATTTTTGCCAGCTCACCACCTTACAGAACAACCAAAATGGCCAATAAATGAAGATAAACATTCATGCTGTAAACATTTCTTTGAATCTTGTTGTGTCTTGGGAGGGTCATTACACCTATGATAAAAACACACACACTGGTTCAATATCACTTCTTAAATTGTTAGTCAACTGGTTAAATATCCAACCAATGAATCAATTATTCGTTTAATGTGCTGGTTAAACAAGCAGGTTGTTTGTTAGTAAAAGCCCTTTTGTCACTATTCACAACCTCTTCGATGACTTCCCATTTTCTTCAAGGTCTGTTCTGGACCAGTCTGAGAAGATCATATTCCATAATCTTTGGTAAGGCACAAGAAATGATATAGGTATGATCATGTAGTTTAAAAGCTTGCTTCATGATCACATGGTTTCTGATTTTAGTTTCACCAAGCAATATTTTATGCAAGCAACTTTCATCATAATCTTGTACTGACCTAAGTTTTCCATAGACAGGAACTAGACAGAAGCTCATCAGATGAATATGTATGTATGTGTATATATGTGCGTGTATGTATATATTTGTATGTATGAATGTATATATTTGTATGTATGAATGTATATATTGGGTTGGTGCATAATTATTGCGGTTTTTTTCAACAAATTTTATTCAACAAAAACAATAACAATATTTAACAAAAACATCTTTAAATGACGGTCTGACCAGCTGCCAAGGAAATGGGATGCAGTAATTGAAGTAGATGGTGATTATGCTCCAGAATAATCATTTAAAGATGTTTTTGTTACATGTTGTTATTGATTTTGTTGAATAAAATTTGTTGAAAAAAAGCCACAATAATTATGCACCAACCCAATATATTTGTTTTTGTAGGTGTGTGTGTGTGTGTGTGTAAAAGAAAGATATATAACCAACACATGTACATCTCATAGCATGTCTTAATCCATCCAAAAGAGAGACACTTTATCATGAAAAGGGCTCACAGAAGAATAAGCTTTATGGTATTTGGTTCCATACAAGTTCTCCACAGACAGGCTTTGCATTCTCTTTCATTATCAGAACATTAAAATAAGTCCCAAACAATCTCGACTGAAATGTTTCCAGATGTATCTTTCTTATATTGTTCTGTACGTTGGCTATACAGATTTCATGAAGCAGGGATAGACACAACTGTCTTCACACAACATACTTCAAATTACTCCACTAAACACACCAAACTCTCAACGACTCCTATGACTTCTCTCATCTCAACCAATATGTTACTCTTTATAAGAGTTCGGCTGGTCCATTCTTCCAATCCCACAGGAGTGACAATGACTCTCTCCACTACAATCTTCTAATAAATTATATTTGTCCAGTGTCCACACCATACTAACATAATTACCATCTATATGTAAGCCACTGTACGTGTGTGTGTGTGTGTGAGAGAGTCTCTCTCTCTCTCTCTCTCTCTCTCTCTCTCTCCCTTTGTCTTGACATTGCCAACTTCCTTGGCACACTTCAGTGACTGTTGTCTGTGCTTGGCCACAAAAGCAAGCCCAGCCACTCAGTGATTCATCACTGGTAAATCCAAGAGAATAAATATGTTACAGAGAAATAAGTAGCTATAAATAAGGATTGGCAACAAGAAGAACATGTTGCTAAAGAATACTGCCTCACCTATTCCATGCTAAAATGGAAAAAAACAGACATAAAATCAATGATAAAAATGACGTAAAACTATAGGAAAAGGAAAAAATTTTCCCATGTGGAACTTTATACATAAAACAAATTTCCCATGATTCATTTTACTGCTTTCTTCTTTTAATTTTTTTCTTTTTTTTTTTTCACTTTCTTTTCTATCAATCTTAACAAAAAATCAACAGCCTGAAATAGTTTTATCATTTTCTCTTTTCTTAGAAAAATCTAATCTTTGTATTCTTGTTCAGTGTTTTTTTTTTTTCTTTTGCCCTATTTTTGTTTGTGTTTAACCCTGGATAGACATTCACCACACCCACGCAGACTAAACCTGGATATATCGACACTGGATTAACTGATTTAAGTTGTAATAGTAAACTGCTATTAGATTTTAAGAAGTGCCTATCAGATTGCAACTGGCTACCTTTGAATTCATGTTGCTACAAAACTATTTACGTCAAAGCTACACCAAAGGAATAATTAGAGATAAGATTAAAATAATATATTGACAGCAGTTAATCTCTTTACCTAGAGATTAGAGAGACAATATGAAGAAAGATTAGAAGAGTTGGCACAGCTATTTAAGCAAATAGAAAGGAAATGAGTATTGACTTACAATTTATAAAACAAGTTACTAAGACCAACTCAAATAATGACAAGCTTCTTGTTACCATAATAATATTTCTTACATTGGTACAAGACCAAAGCAAGACATAGTTAAATGGTTTACTCTGGTGTTTTTACTGCAATACACTTAACCCTTTTGTTACCATATTTCTGTTGAGATGCTCTTCTGTCTTTCTTTCAATTAATTTTAAATATAACAAAGAATTTAGTAAAATAACTTATTAAGTTAGGAACATAAATTGTGACTAAGGTTTGGTGGAAGATTTTAATTCAGAACTTATGACAACAAGACGTTTGTACTACAGAGCCAGAAGCAGTTTCGGCCGGGTTGGAAACGAAAGGGTTAATCAAACCTGGGTGGAAATGATGGAAAGCAAAATTGATCATAATACAACAGGGTATGAACTGAGAATGTTGGGGTCCTAAACTAGAGTCGTATGGTCTGATGCTCTACCATTCCTTTGCTTTCACCTGACAATAAACCCTACAACTTGATCTCTGGATCTTTATCTATATATATATATATATATATATATATATATATATATATATATGATAGATAGATAGATAGATAGATAGATAGATAGATAGATAGATAGATAGATAGATAGATAGATAGATAAGGCAAATAAGAAAATGGAGAGGATACTCAATAGACAAACATCAGCTTGTAAACATTCGTTTGGATATGTTTATTAATTTATTACAATCATATGTAATCAAAATAAACAAATAGACAAGTAAATAAATAAAAATAAATAAATGAATAAGAATTATTAATTCATTTATTTATTTATTTGTTTGTTTTGATTACTTATACATATGATTGTAATTAATTAATTAATTAATTGATCCAAATTAATGTTTACAGGCTGATGTTTGTCAATGGATGATCCACTTCATTTTCTTATTTGCCTTATAAATCCTGGGTAAATTTCCAATTTACCCCCCCCCCCATTCCTAGTATTCAATTGCAATATTGCCCTGCAACAGTAGGCACTTGGATATAAATACGTAAGTATACATCCGGTAGTATACTGGATATTTATTATCTGTTAGATGGTCGCTTAACCTCTAACTCATATAGACATATATCATCATCATCATTGTTTAACGTCCGCTTACCATGCTAGCATGGGTTGGACGGTTCGACTGAGGTCTGGCAAACCAGATGGCTGCACCAGACTCCAATCTGATCTGATAGAGTTTCTACAGCTGGATGCCCTTCCTAACGCCAACCACTCCGAGAGTGTAGTGGGTGCTTTTACATGCCACCGGCATGAGGGCCAATCAAGCAGTACCAGCAACGGCCACGCTCAAATGGTGCTTTTTATGTGCCACCTGCACAGGAGCCAGTCCAGCGGCACTGGCAACAACCTTGCTCGAATGTTTTTATATATATATATATATATATATGCATATATACATACATATATGTACATACTTACATCTATATGTATATAAGTATATGCATATGTGAGCACACGATGTCACGAAATGTGTACAACAAAAAAAGTACAAAGCACGAGTACGTGGAGCATGAATTATTTTTTCAAACAACAAAAGACACAAATGGAAAACAAGACAAACAACATAAAGAATGACTCTTCATCAGTTGTTGGCTGTTTTTCTACTCTCATATTTCGAGCATTTAACAACAATATACATTTTCGATAAAACAGTTGCTCCCACAAAGCAAATTAAATAAAAATTGGGATTTTGCAGAAGGCCAAAATTGGTAACAAACAGGGACAGTGAAAACAGGAAGGGCTGCTAAGCCTAAACAACAACAACATCGAAAAATACCCAAGGAATGAGAACCCAGGTTCAAAATTTCCCCAAGACATCTGATGAAGGCTGGAGGGTATATCAGCTGAAACATTGTGTTAACAACAAACAAGATGAGGACAAATATCTGTCAAATGTAAAAAATGTATAAACAATATTTCTCTTAAATAATCGAGGGGGGGGGGCGTGCAAGTGTCATGGCAATTCTCTAGTCCTCCTCTTCTGATTAAAGAATACAAAAAAATCTTTGAGCTAAACAATCAAAAGAGAGAAAGCTTACTTATGATAGACTTTAGACTTTACTATCAGATTTGATTACACACGCTCACAAACACTTGCACCTCCACACACTGACACCATATGCGGACATACTTCCCCTCACTCACTCACACACACACATACACACAGCTTTTTTTTTACTTGTTCTAGTCAATAGACTGCAGCCATCCTGTACAAATCAATCCCAGCAATTAAGTATTTTAAAGCTTAGTATATATTCTTATTGGGTGTCATTTGCTGAAATTCTAAGTTATAGAGCCATAAACAAACCAACACCAGTTGCCAAGCAGTAGTGGGAGACACATACACACACACACATATATATATATATATATGACAAGCTTCTTTCAGTTTCCGTCTACCTAATCCACTCACAAGGCTTTAGTTGGCCTGAGGTTATAGCAGAAGACACTTGCCCAAGGTGCCATGCAGTGGAACTGAACCCAGAACCATGCTTTGGGAAGTATACTTCTTACCACACAGCTATAGCATCTCTTCAAAAACATGTCTGAGTTTCGTGCATAATTTTTCTTGCTTCCTTATATAAATGTTAGTGCTTAGAATTCAAACATTACATCTTCCTGGTCTGTGTCAACAAATGCAGCCTTATGGAACTTTGCCACAAAAATGCTAAACCAACACACACACACACACAAGTCACGAATGCAATCAATGTCGCAGTGAGCATAATTGTTTTCGAATTTGTATTTTGTTTCCTTATAACAATTATTTTCAGTTCTTTTTTTTTTTGTTTCCGTTTTTTTTTTTCGTTTTAATAATGTTATGATCGGCAGAAAGACATTAATGGGAAACTTTTAAGATATTTTATTCTTTTACTTGTTTCAGTCACTCGACTGAGGCCATGCTAGGGCACGGCCTCAAAGAATTTTTAATCCAATGAATCAACCCCAGTTTTGTTTTCTTTTTTAAACTGGTTTATTTTGCTGAACTGCTCAGGTAAAGAGACATAAGCAAACCAACACCATCATCAAGTGTGGTGAGGGACAAAGACAAGCACACACACATATATATCTATACACACACATTATATATATATATACACACACACACACATATATATATATACACATACACACACATATATATATACACATACACACACATATATCTATACACACATACACACACATATATATATACACATACATATATCTATACACACACACACATATATCTATACACACATACACACACATATATATATACACATACATATATCTATACACACACACACATATATCTATACACACACATTACATATATATATATATATATATATACATACACACACACACACACACACATATACACATACACACACACACATATATACACATACATTACATATATATATATATATACACACACACACACACACACATATACACATACATTATATATATATATATATATATATATATATATATATATATATATACAGATCAATAAATGGTGGGGTTGTGTTGACCGCACGTGGAGAAATGATAAGTAAGGAAAAATTTTTTTTTAAATGCAGAATGCTCAAATGAAAGAAAATTTTAATAAAATGAGAAATTGATAAAATATATAAATATATATTTATTCAACCGGTTTTCGTCATTGTATGACTTGTCAAGAATATTTATTTATATATATATATATATACACACACACACAACACATATGTATATGATGGTCTTCTTTCAAATCCACCCACAAAGCTTTTCTATATCTTTTAACTTGTTTTAATCATAGGACTGTGGCCATGCTGGGGCAGCACCTTGAAGAGTTTAGTCAAACAAACCCACTCCAGCACTTTTTTAAAGTCTGGCACTCATCCTATCAATATCTTTTGCTGCACTGCTAAGTCATAGGGACATAAACAAACTAACACACATTGTAAAGTAGTGGGGATGTGGACAAACACAAGGACATACAGACATTTTGTTCTAATGAGGTTGGTGCCATGCATAATTCATGTTTTGACACCGATTTTCTACAAGCAAGCATCGTTTCAAGATTGTCTCTCTTGTGGTGGCACAAAAAAGCTGATGATAGCCAAACAGCTAGAAATGCAACCAATGTTTCTCCAAGAGGTACCATGAAATGACTGTTGCCTTTTTTCAACATCTATTGTCTAAAGCAAGAAAAATTTTTCATGGTAAATTGACAGTGAATACAGCATTTGTACAAGTTAAATATGGCCCAAACATTTGAACTGATCTAAATATACTCTTTACTCTTTTTACTTGTTTCAGTCATTTGACTGCGGCCATGCTGGAGCACCGCCTTTAGTCGAGCAACTCGACCCCGGGACTTATTCTTTGTAAGCCCAGTACTTATTCTATCGGTCTCTTTTGCCGAACCGCTAAGTGACGGGGACGTAAACACACCAGCATCAGTTGTCAAGCAATGCTAGGGGAACAAACACAGACACACAAACATATTCACACACACTTATATATATATACATATATACGACAGGCTTCTTTCAGTTCCGTTACCAAATCCACTCACAAGGCATTGTCGGCCCCGGGGCTATAGCAGAAGACACTTGCCCAAGATGCCACGCAGTGGGACTGAACCCGGAACCATGTGGTTGGTTAGCAAGCTACTTACCAAACAGCCACTCCTGCGCCTATATAATATATATATATATATATATATATATATATATAAGTATGGTTTCTAGAATAAGATAGATTGGAGGAAGTTCAGAAAGCTATTACCTCTGTTGGCAACAAAACAACTCTCTGAGTGAAAGGTAAAATACAACAAAAGCACTCTCTGAGTGAAAGGTAAACTATATGATGCTTGTGTACGAACGGCTATGCTCTGTGGTAGTGAGACATGGGCTCTGAATGCTGAAGACATGCTTAGACTAGAGAGAAAAGAAGGTAGCATGCTCCGTTGGATGTGCAACATCAGTGCATATGTATAACAAAGTGTAAATGTATTGAGAGAAAAGTTGGGCATAAGAGGAATCAAATGTAGCATGCAAGAGAGAAGACTACGTTGGTTTGGACATGTGATGTGTATGAATAAAGAAGTGTCTGTCACTGAAAGTGGATGGTACCCATGGAAGAGGGAGATCCGGGAAGACATGGGATGAAGTGGTAAGGACTGATCTTGGGAAGTTGGACCTCACGGAGGAAATGACCATGGACTGAGATGTCTGGTGATATGAAGTTCTTGAGAAGACCCACCCACATCAGTGAATCTGAGTTCAAGAAGGGCTGTGTGTTACATAAGAAAACTTCTCCCACACTCTTCCATTACAAACCAAACTACATTTCTTCTCTTCCTCACATTTCCACTTCAAGCACTATGTTTACCTCCCACTTGCCAATCCTGTCCTCTTGACCCTGTCTCACTGTATCATTACTATCCACTAGCTCCGGCCAGTGTGTTCCACCCACATGCCATCTCACTGTATCACTGCTATCCGCTAGCCCCCAACTTGTGTGTTCTACCCAAATGAAACAAAAAAGCTTTCCACACACACCCTACACCAACAAACCAATTTACATCTCTTCCTCACATTTCCTCCTTCATACACTATGCCTACCTCTCACTCCCTAATCCTGTCTTCATGGCCCTGTTCCTCTATATCATTGCTATTCCATAGCCCCCTGACTCTATATATACCCAGATTTTCACCACTCACCCTATCCTCTGCACTCTTTAATCACACTTCCTTCACAATATCCTGCCACCTATATTATGGTAGTTGAACCTCAAGGGTGTGCCCTGGCACTTGCCACCATCTATATCTCTCTCTCTCTCTTCCTTTACTCAACCATCCTATTTATATTCTGATCCCCATCCCTTGTGAATATGCCCAGCATTTTGCCACCATCTCTATCCTGCTACCTCCCACTCTCCTTCTTTTGCACTTCCCTCAGATTGGGTAACCATGTATTTCCTTGGTGGCAGCATACCTATTTCTGTCTTCATCCATGATCTCTCACTGGTCAGGTAACCTTGTACCTCCTCTACAGCAAGACACCAGTTTCTGTCTCACTGTCACACTATAACCTTTCATCATCCGACACAAGATCTCCTCCTTCAATGCCCCCCTTCCCTCTCAAAATTTTTTTTTCTAGCAAGGTACTTGGTGACCCTGTCAGTGCAGGTGCTACTTAAAAGCACCCAGTCCACACTATAAAGTGATTGGTGTTTGGAAGGGCATCCAGCTGTAAAAATCCTGCCAAAACAGTTACAGAAGTCTGGTGTGGGTTTCTGCCCGGCCAGCTCTTGCCAAACATGCCAGCATGGAAGGCGGATGTTAAACAATGAAGATGATGATGATAATGAAAAGGTTTGATAAAAAGGAAACAATTTTTTTCTCTGTGATAATGTTACAATTTCATGCTATCGTTAAATTCTTAGTCATAATTAGCTCGAGTAAAACCGGTCGGTTATGTAAATATTGCTCCTGTTTCATTTGCAATCATCATCATTTAACATCCGTTTTCCATGCTGACATGGGTTGGGTGGTTTGACTGAAAGCTGGTAAGCTGTACCAGGTTCCAATCTGATTTGAATATGGTTTCTATGGCTAGATGCCCTTCCTTACACCAATCACTCCAAGAGTGTAGTGGGTGTTTTTCTAAGTGCCACCAGCATGGGTACCAGTTATACAACACTGGCATCAGCTACGACTATCACTTCACTTAGCTTGACAGATCTTCTCAAGCACAGCATATTGCCACCAAATGTCTCAGTCACTTGTCATTGCCTCTGTCAAACCCAACCTTTGAAGATCAAAACCGCCATTTTATGGGTAGCCCTATAAATGTTCATCTTCCGTCAATCAGAAGTTATTCTGTGAAGAGAGTAGAATGATAATTTTTATTTTCCATCTATTTAGTCTGAAGTGTCAGTAATGCCAATAGCTTTTTAAGGCCCACCTAGACTAATACTAGGGGCCTACATTACTGTTGCAGTTCTTCTTCGGTCCTTGATCAACCCCAATAAAACATACCTAGAATCAAAGTTGACAACTGTCATATTTATATTGAAAGGGAACTACTACCATATTTGATGGCCTATAAGACACATGAGTGCATAGGCTATACTTTTGTAAAATAAATTACCACTAAAATGTTTCAATTCTTCCATTTATCTGTATAACTTTATGTTGTTACCAGTAATTATAAGCAATTTATTGTATCCACATTTGATATAAGCTAGACTGCTAGGCTACATCTACGTGACATCTGATATGTAATTTTGGCCAACAGTCACGAGTTTTGAGTCTACATTGAGTGCATTGGACACAGATGGATTTTTAAAGTTATTTTGGGGTAAATAAGGTGTGTCATATAGGCTATCAAATATGGTGTATTGCTTGTGGTAAGGAAATTCATGTTGCAGAAGATACAGCACAGGTATAGCTGTGTGGTTAAAAAGTTTTCTGCCCAACCATGCAGTAGTGGGTCCAGACCCACTGTGTGACACCTTGGTACCTTCTACAGAAACCCTTGTTTTGTCAATGCCTTGTGAGTGGATCTGGTAGACAGAAACGGAAAGAAACCTGTGTGTGTGTGTATACTCTTTGTTTTGACATCACATGATGATTATAAACAAGCATCATTGTTATACAAGAAATGTTGTTCATTTCCAGTTTCCATGATAAACATGGTCTGGCCATGGAGAGGAAATATTTACTTTGCTTGGAAACAGGTGAGGATTGGTGACTGGAAGAGCATCAAATCATGGGAAGAAAATCTGCCTTGACAAATTCCATCTGATCCATGAAAGCATGGAAAAGTGGATGTTAAACAAAACTACAGATTTTAACTTGGAAACAATAAAATTACTGAGTCATCAAGAAAGCAAACAGACAACTTAAGCTGCTGCTCAACCCAGGTGATCATATTTAATTTTTAAAATGCTCTTAGTCATAAATGGGGAGGGAACTAGTCAATTACATCGACCCCAGTGCATAACTGGTACCTAATTTATTGACCCTGAAAGGATGAAAGGCAAAGTCGACCTTGGCAGAATTTGAACTCAAAATCTGCAGACGGATGAAATGCTGCTAAGCGTTTTGCCCGACATGCTAACAATTTTGCCACCTTAATAATAATAATTATAACAACAACAACGTTTTCAAATTTGGGGGAGGGGCAACTAAATTGTAGGGGTGGGGGAGGTATTCAGTACCACTGACCTCATTACTGGACTGGTACCGTGAAGCAGTTTAACAATTTGACAGACATTGATTTTCAGTGGAGGAGCATCAGCAAACAGATCTCATTAAGATGCAAGATCTTTCCCCTCATGTTCAAGCTTATTTATTATCTCCAACATTCAACAGAAAAATGCAAACCAATCGAAGAACTTCTTCCGACACTCTTCAACCTTATTAATGGAATACAAATCTGAAGTATTGATGCCATCAGTTTCAAGTGTTAACCTCTCTAGAAACTCATCTAAAATAGACACGAGTGTGGAACAATTCATACTCTGATACAGTCAGTCATTGGGTAAAAACACAAAACCACGAAGCAGTTTGACTTGTTTTTTGATAGGAACAGGAAACAACTTTGATTCACACAACAGCAGCAGCAAAATCACTTGAATACAACAGGATGCAACCCTTTGACTGGTTTCACACGAAAACTTTAAGTCAAGGCCAGGATGCTTTTGAGCAACAGTCTGCTTGATCAGGTTAGACCTGGCGTTAAACAATAACAGCAAACAGATGGGACATTGTAGCCACCAACTACCGTAATATTTATCATTTTATTTCTAGATATTTTTTGGTTTGTTATGTTTTGTCTATTATGGTTGCATAATAAAATATGGTGTCGTTCCTAGCAACTGGTGGAAAGGGTAGACCCAGGAAAATGTGGGATGAAGTGGTGAGAAAGGATCTTCAGACACTGGGTCTCACTGAGGGAATACCAAGGGACCAAGAGTTGTAGCGATTTGCTGTACTTGGTGAGACATGTCAAGCTAAGTAAAATCACTGTCTTGCACACATCCAAGCTTATCCTTTCAGGTGTGGGTGCCACTTAAAAAGCACCTGTAGCGCTGCTGTATTAACTTACCCACGCTGGTGACATGGGAAAAGCACCCAGTACACTCTTAAGTGGTTGGCATTAGGAAGGGCATCCAGCTGTAGAAATCATGCTACAACAGACAGTTGGAGTCCGGACAGCTCCCTGCTAGCCAGTTCCATGTCAAGCCGTCCAACCCATGGAGGCCAACATGAAGGCCAACATGGAGACCAACATGGAGGCTAGCATGATGATTTTCAGAGTAAGTAAAATTTTGGATGTGCTGATGTGGTTGGAAAGCAAACTTCTTACCACACAGCCCCGTGTGTGTGAGTGTGTGTGTGTGTGTGTGTGTGTGTGTGTGTGTGAGTGTGTGTGTGTGTGTGTGTGTGTGCACGTGCATGCGTTTGTGCCTGTATTGTTCCCATCTCACTGCACTGCTCGACAGCCACTGTTGGTTTGTTTGCGTTCCAACAACATAGCAGTTTGGCAAAAAATATTGATAGAATTAGTACCAGACTTTAAAAATTGGTACTGAAGTCCATCTATTCAAATAAAAACACTTCACGGTGATGCCCCAGTATGGCCACAGTCCAATGACTGAAGCTTGTAAAAGGCAAAAGGTAAAAATGTTGCATAACCCCCCCCCCCCACCCAAAAAAATTCCTGCCATTAAGAACGATGGAGGGTGAGATTCATGAAAACTGAGTGGAAGTCGTTAGGGAAATAACAGATGAATAAAATTAATCAATGCTTTGCAAACATAACAACCTTGTGTTGTTGGGAGAGACTGACTCATGCCAAAATATTAATTCAACAATTTCATTATAACAAAAATATTCAATAAGTTGCCTAAATGCAAAATAACATTTTGTGAAGTTGCTGAAATATCAAAACCAGTGATGGTTCAATAAGTGTCTTGGAGATTAAAAATCACTCTACACTCTTCATAATACAGTAACAGTGCTGAGTTTTTTGGGAGTTTTCCAGCAACAACTGCAATGTATCATGAAGCAGACAACTAATATCTGATGCTACAAGAAAAGCAACTACTGTAAACACAGTAACTGCAGATGGGTTTCCACTCTTAGTATTGGACCAACAGTTCTCCCTTGGGGTTTCTAAGGGCAGCATCTGACCCTCAAGCATCCTTCCGATGGCCCTCAACAGTCTTCACTAACCTGCGTTTTCCTTTTGATGTCAGTCCTCCTAAAAAATTCCAGGTTTTGGATCAGGCCCCTGGCTATTGGAATATGGGATCAGAAGGGGTCAGACATTATATTTAGACAAGAAAGTCTGGTTCTTGCTGTTATTCTCAAAAGTCGGTTCTGTTTGAGTCGAGCCAGGATCAAAGGAGTTCCACCATCAATCAGGCAGTGAAGTGTTGTCATACTAACTGGTGACATAAAGGATATCTGATTTAACAATGATCCCTCAGCCTTTTCTAGCTCAGTGCCAACCTTGCACCGAATGGTATTCTATAAACATTCTTTATGCATGTTATGCAAAAATTTGGCACAGGCATAGATGGCGCACGGGGGGGGGGGTTTAAGAAATTCATTTCTCTATGTATTTTCAAGATCAGTCTCACTGCACAGCTCCTAGGGTGTCTTCTACTGTGACCCCAGACTGACCAATGTCTTGTGAGTGAATGTCATGGATGGAACTTGTATGAAGCCGTATATAATCATCATCATCATTTACTGGATGTTTTCCATGCTAGCATGGGTTGGAAAGTTTTTCAGGGGCTGGCAAGGCTGGAAAGCTGCACCAGGATCCAGTCATATGTTTTGGTTTGGTTTCTACAGCTGGGTGCCATTCCTAATGCCAACCACTTTACAGAGTGTGCTGGGTGCTTCTTATGTGGCACCAGTACTGGTATCATTGTCATCATCATCATTATTTTAACATCCACTTTTGCATGCTTGCATGGGTTGGAGGATATTTCTTGAAGCAGATTTTCATGGCTGAGTGCCCTTCCTGTTGTCAACACTCACATGTATACATACATACATACATGCATGCATGTGTGTGTATGTATATATATATACACAATACATATCTACACATACATATATGCATGCACACACACATACAAATATACACATGTGTGTATATACTATATACATACACATATATATCTACACAAACACAAAAATATATATGTGCATGGCTGTCCACTTGTGACCAAAGAAGAACATCACTGACCATCACCCATATAAAATGCCAGCAATACCCATCCAGGAGGTTCTTGCACCCTCAGTCAGCTTTTCCCAGGTTTGCATCCACAGTTTCCATGCTCACCATGGCACCTTCCTGCTTGACAGGCCATCAGAAAGTCACCTCACCAGTGATTGCACAACCTAAAATTTTAGGTCCAATAAGGCTTGCACAGCACTACACAAACCCTTTCTACCCTACTGCCATGATCCAAGGAAAAGCCAGAGCAAGAATTCCGGTGCCAATGTTGGTCACAGGCTCAGGAACATGGAAGTATAGACAAAAGATCTCCAAAATGTTGAATGCCATTCCCTACATATCTAGTTTTATCAGAGTCACCTTCTCCTAGGGGTGAGTAGAGCTGTGTGTGTGTGTGTGTGTGTGTGTGGTGTACTGCTACATTGTGTGTGTGTACAGATGTGTTTGCGGGTACAGCTATGTATGTGTGCACGGCTACGTGTGTGTGTGTGTGTGTGTGTGTGTGTATGTGTGTGTGTGTCATGCCTCTTGATGGGGTGAAATGAAAGGAAATCAACAAAATAAAGACCAATGTTTGACCCTCAAAGGGAGTCCCCCACCACCACCGCTACCCAGTGTGCTATTCTTCACTGATTAAAGCCAGTAAAAATAATAAAGAATTATTAATAAATAGAAAAACAAAGCAAAGAAATTATTAGGAAGATCAGGTAGATTTGGAAAACATTGGCAAAAATGTCTGAGAGAGTCTGAAGAGATTTGGCTATTTGCTGCCTGAGTTGTGATCTTGCCGAGTTCTCCCTTTTGCTTTTCAGCCTTCTGGGGTCAATAAAAGAATGTACTAGTTGGGTCCTGCGCTCCAGTTAAAACTCCTAAAAGACATCTTCGATGGGAATGGAATTATAATAGGAGGTTCTTATTTATAAATTCGAAGATTATAGGCACAGTTTGCTTCCCAAGCGCATGGTTTCAGGTTCCACCCCACTTAGTCTTGAGTGTGGCACCATGGGCCAGCCTCTTCTGCTATAGCCTCAAGCCAACCAAAACCATGTGAGTGGATTTGGTAGATGGAAACTGAAAGAAGCCCACCGTATATGTCTGTGTGTGTGTGTTTGTCACCACCACCACCACCATCACTTGACAACCAATGTTGGTGTGTTTATGTACCCGTAACTTAGCAGTCCGGCAAAAGAGCCCAACAGAATAAGTACTAGATTTACAAAGAATAGGTCCTGGGGCTGATTTCTTCGACTAAAGGATGTGCTCCAGCATGGACACAGTCAAATGACTAAAAGAATAAAAGAATATGCATTAAGATAGAAGAAATCCATTCTTCCTTTAACAGGCAATAAATTTTCCTAGAGACCAAAAGAAAGAAGGGGTGAAGCAGTAAAAAAACCCACTTGAAACTAGAGAGTCACACAGAAACCCAAAGAGAAATCTCTTGTCTTAAGATAAATATAGCCAGGCCTATTCCCCATTTTTTTTTTTTTTTTCGTTAGGAGGGGGTAGCCACAACAAGACACACACCAGGCATTCCATTCATTTCCCAGCTCAAAAGGGTGAGCCTCATTCTATGCTGGGGTCAAGGCATAGAATGCAACCCCCAATATCAGCAGTGAGGCCTGACAGCATATGCTGGTTCCGTAGCCCTTTGAGCAACATCAAAATTCACTCATCTGTCCAGAAACACTCTCCAAGCATTCCTGCCATTTATAAACTCTTCAAATAATTTGCTTTGTTCTTTTACTGGTTTCAGACTTTGGATTATGGCCATGTAAGAGCATCACCACAAAAGGTCCGGTCAATGACATGGATCCCCAGCACTTATTTTAAGTCTGGTTCTTATTACACTGGTCTCTTTGGCTGAACCACTAAGTTACAAGGGTGTGAACAAACCAACACAGGCAAATATCATCCTCATTTAATATCCATCTTCCATGCTAGCATGGGTTGGACAGTTTGACAGGAATTGGCAAGGCTGGAGAGCTGCACCAGGCTCCATTGTCTGCTTTGGTATGGTTTCCACAACTGGATGCCCTTCCTAATACCAACCACTTCACAGAGTGGAATGGGTGTTTTTTTTTTTTATGTGGCACCGACGCCAGTGGGGTTGCCAAGTAACTTGTGAGATGAAAACTTCTCAAGCTGGGAGATTGAGTGAAGCCACAACAAGTGGTTCCACAAATACAAGTCTGCATAAAACATGCTTCAGTCTCCAAGTTCATTCAAAAGGCATTTTGAAGCTATATTAGGAAACACTTGCCCAAGGTGACACACACAGGGACTGAAACCCACACCACATGACTGCAAAGTGAACTTCATAACCACACAACCATGTCTTAGTTTTACTAAAATGTTTACTTAGTAAAAGTAAACATTTTAGTCTTGGTATTTATTGCTTTCATTGTTTTTCTATTCAGATAATTTGATTCTAATTACAAAATCAACAGAGAAGCTATGAGTGTATTAAAGCTAATTGAAGGGTGAGTGAGAGAGGCAATCTGAAGCTTTTAAAAAGCAGAGAGAGGGACTCCAATAAAATATCCACTCAGCTCATAGCTAGGTGATCAAGTAACGACAAGTGCACTAAAAACAACAGCTATGACCCTGATAGTGTTAGCAAGGCAGAAGTAAAAGGCTGTGAACTATTCACTCTAATGTTTCAGATAACATCTTTTATCTTAGGTAAACTTTTTAGTTTTGGGTGTGGAGGTAAATCAACCTAAGTTTAAATTACAAAAGAAACTGCCTATGTAGTTACACAGGATGATAATAACACAACAACCACAGCACCTCATAGAAAACTTATTCCACCTACATATTTCCTGCAACCACGTTGATCAAACCAGCCTGCAAAGGTTGATCCTCCTTTTTCAGGTCTAAAAACCACTTTTTAGAAAGACAGACGAAAGAAGAAAGAAATGCGCTCTTTAATAATAAAAGAATTTATCTCCTCAGAAAAGTAGGTTATAAGGTATAGGTGTTAAAATGATGTACTAAGTATGTAGTTGTATAGCGTGTAGTCAAAAGTATGTGGTTGTAATATAAGTCAAACAGTGAGATCTCAAAATTATTTATAGATGCTGCAGTTACTCAAAAGGAAACCAACCAAGCGCAACCAAGTAGATGATTAATATAAGCCTGAGAGATGGTCTGTGTACAATTATATTAGGCATTAGGGAGCCCATTTAGCATGTAATATATTGTGTACACTAATCAGAAAATGTGACAATATTCTTTTTAAAGTTAATTATGGAAAGCCTCAGGTCAATTAGGATCAGGTAAGATCTGTAATTGAAGGTAATTTCAACTTTGATCTTCCTTTTTCTTATATTCAACGAACCCAGCATTTTTTTTTAATGCGAGGGAGTTATAAGAGAAAGACTTGGCTACTATTTCTAGCTTGGTGAGTGACCATGTAGAGACTCTCTCAAAGCTCATTTAAAATAAAGAGAGATGAGATAAAACAAGGAACTAAAGATGTGATAAAAATAATGAGCAAAGCAAGATAAATTAATTAAACGAGAGTTTGTTAGAAAGCAATGACTCACTCTTGTTTTAAATGGTATATCTTAGACATTAATGCTAGTAGCTGCAGTTTTAAAGAAACTTTTATACACACATGCATATACATATATATTTATATTCATACACACACATAAATTTCTGGCAGTATGGATAAAAGGAGAAGAACAATTTCTTCAAAGACAAAATGTGTGGAACAGTAAACCACACAGAAAACTTAATAAATCCTTAAATGTCACAATTCTCGAGCACTCCCTCAGCAAGTCTGTACATGCATGGACAAACTAGATCAGCAGTTCTTAATCATTCCTCGGCACTCCCAAAGCAAATCAGTGAAAACTAGAACAGCAGTTCTTAACCATCTTTGTTTCTTTTAGTTTTGGGCTCCATGCTCCCTTATCAAAATATTTCAGAATGCCAGTCCTTACTTTCTAAAATTGAATTGAAAGGGCTGTTCCAAATAATGTTTAAAATATTGAAAACCATCATCATTATTATCATTATTATTATTGTTGTTGTTGTTGTGGCAGTGAGCTGGCAGAATCATTAGCACACTGGATGAAATGCTTAACAGTATTTCGTCTATAACTACGTTCTGAGTTCTAATTCCACAGAGGTCAACTTTGCTTTCATCCTTTCGGGGTCAATAAATTAAGTACCAGTTGGACACTGGGGTCACTGTAATTGATTCATTCCCCCCCACCCCAAATTGTTGCCCTTGTGACAAAATTTGAAATTATTATTATTATTATTGAGTGAGCGAGCAGAGCATGTCATCGAAGTGACACTGGGGTAAAATATACGAAGCCCAATATACCCATCATGACTACCCGTCTGATAAAGGTACACCAGGCACATGCATCACAACCATATGTGCGCGACATGGGGATCTCATATCAAGATAAAACAGCACATGACCTTGCAGGAGGCGCCCAGTTAGAATTTTCTTCAGGTTGAGTAGCTCATCCCGCTCAAACGGTCCCTGAATAAGGGTTGTTTAAGGATGTTGAAAGAACCACCCATGTTTCCAGAGGTGAACTATTCAAACCCCAAAGAATCCCTCTCAACACATGGCTATGATGCTCCCCCACTACTTCTGCTCGTGATCAGAGATGCACATATCGTCAGCCACTAAGGGACATGCTCAACTGGTTACGGTCAAACAACTGACAAGCAAATCTGTGGTATTGAGCAGAATATTTGCTGTAGCCCATCTTTTGTACCAATTATTATTATTATTATTATTATTATTATTATTATATGTGCATTTGTTTGAATTATTTATATAATGGAGTTTTACACATTTAGAAGTACAAGATGATATTGACAGATTTTTTAAACCTGAATAAAAGGCTGTTTTAACCAGTGTTAACCTCTAAGCTCGTGTGGGACGGAGGTGGAGGTACAGGCAAGGTTTTTAAGATGAATTTTTTTTTTTTTTTAACTGAAAAAATTTGAGCAACAGTTGCTTGCATGGATGCAGACAATTTGCAAACAAGATAAAATCTGCAGAGAAGCCAACCACAGCAAAAAATTAGGGGGCGAGAGGTGGAGGATGGTTCATACCCGATAACTTAACAGGGTCCGGTTACTGAAGCATACATCATACTTCAATGAAAGAAATGCTCAATAGATTCTTTTATCTTCTATTATCTTTGCTTCGGTCATTAGACTGTGGCCATGCTGGAGTACTGACTTGAAGAATTTTTAGTTGAATGAATCAACCAGTGTTTCTTATTTTTTTAAAGCCTGGTACTTATTCTATCGGGGCCCTTTTGCCAAACCACTAAGTTACAGGGACATAAACACACCAACAACGATTGTCAAGCAGCAGTGGGATACACACACACACATACATTATGAGGAAACTAAAGTTGGAGATTTTCTTCACCAATTCTTGGATATGCAGAGGAGAGCTGCAAAGAGTACAATGCAGATTGTTTTTAACTGCCAATCCTAATTGCAAACACGACTGTGTGGTTGAGAAGTTTGCTTCCTAACCACATAGTTTTGGGTTCAGTCCCACTGCATGGCACCTTGGCCAAGTGTCTATGACTATAGCCTCAAAACTTGGTAGACGGAAATTGTGTAGAAGCCTCATGGTGTGTGTGCGTGTGTTTGTATGAGAGACAGAGTAGCTATCTTTCTTTGTTTTGACATCATGTAATTTGTTGTAAACAAGTATCATCATCATACAAGTAACCCATCATTCGTTGACAATCCTCCAGGAAAATATGTCCGGTCATGAAGCAATATTACCTTGTTTGGAGACAAGTGGAAGTTGGTGACAGCAAAGGCATTTGGTAATAGAAAATCTACCTCAACGATTTCCCAGTTGGCCCATGCAAGCATGGAAAAGTGAACATTGAAATGATGATAATATACATATAATAATCTATTTCATTTGCAATCAACATCATTTAATGTCTGTTTTCCATGCTGGCATGGGTTGGGCGGTTTGATAAGAGCAGACCAGCTGAAAGGCTTTTCAGGTTCCATATGTGTTTTGGCATGGTTTCTATGGCTGGATGCCCTTCCTAATGCAATGGGGCTGAAAAACCTCATTCACATCAATATGTGAACGTAGAGGAAATACATATGCAGCCCTTTCTGTCACTGCTGGGTACGGATGAGGCATCAAAAACCAAAATTCCGTGACTGGATTTCTCAGATATATTTCTTGTTCCTAAATCCTACATTATCTTCAAAAATTCATCTCAATATCATCAGGAACTTTCCCAAATAAAACTTTAAATGGATTTCACACTTAATCCAAACTGCATCACTAAGTTCAGGACAGTGTATTGGTTGAATGCATTTTCCAAATCAACCATCCTGGGAAATTTCATTTGTGACAAATTCTCGAAGTACTTGTTTTCACTAACAAGAATTGGGGAGTTTCTCAAATAATGCAACATCTTTAATACTTTCTTGTCCAATATCTCAGCTTGCTCATGAAAGCCTTCAAGGAGTTTTACGATGTTTGCATTCTTTCCTGGTATCTGAAGATCCATTCAGATACCAGGAATTTTCACCTGAGCTTCATCAGTAAGTTCAAATACTTTTCCTGAAATACTTCTTCTCAAAGTGAAGGCATGTGGCCTAATGGTTATGATATTGTACTCTTGATCACTTAATCATGAGATCGATTCCCAGGCTGGACAGCACATTGTGTTCTTGAGCAAAACACTTCATTTCATGTTGCTCCAGTCCACTCAGCTGTAAATGGGACCCCCCATGATAAAAAAGCTTTCCAATCAGTGGGGAATGTTGGCTTACTTTATTAGCCAGTTGGGGTGGCATCATTAGAAAGCTAAAACAAAACAAAGTCCATTGTGACCAGTGATATATAACAACATCTGGAATACCAAGATTTCCTCTTGAGAACCATCAAACATTTGCAAAGAAAACAAGCAAATGATGACCTAATGCTTTAAGGACTTGAAAAGTTGAGAGCTCTTCTTTTGACAAAATCCACAACTGGAATTGCTGAAAGTGTTTTTGATGTCAGTGCCTGATGAAGGGCCATACAATGTCTTTAATTTATGGAGGAGATTTTTCCACACAAACTTGAAATTCGGATAGTACTCCATCCACAGACATTATCCCAACAAAATGACTTTTGATTGCATGAAATTATTTTACTAGTTTCAGCTCAAGGGCTGGGACCATACTGGGATACTGCCAAAGATGAAACTGTTTTCGAAAATGTCCAACGCCTTGATAGTTGTTCTGAGAGGATGACAAAAGAACATCTCCTCTTTAAATGAAATTGAGATAAGAACATATCTCACAAGCACCAACAACTGGGGACATAACACAACATCATTTGGTTCAAGTTGAACTGAAAAGAAGCCAAGTGCTACAACATTAGCCTCCAGCACAACTTGATCTTTGATATCAATGGTCAACTAATTCATCTTTCAACAATACTATTTGATTAGGAAACTCCATTCCTCAACACAACTTCCATTATACTGAGAGTACAAAGTCTGATCAAAACTTCTTCAATTGTCTGCGAGTTTTTCTGCTTTGCTTTCTCCAGAATTACAACATAAGAAGCTTCAATCGCCTTTTGATTCATTTCTCAGAATGGGGGTTCATATATATATATATATATATAGGCACAGGAGTGGCTGTGTTGTAAGAAGATTGTTTCCCAACCACATGGTTCCTGGTTCACCTTAGGCCAGTGTCTTCTACTGAAGCCTTAGGCTGACCAAAGCCTTGTGAGTGGATTTGGTAGATGGAAACTAAAAGAAGCCCATCATGTATATATATATATGTGTGTGTGTGTGTGTATATATATACATATATATGTGTATGTATGTAAGTATGTATGTATTTGTGTCTTTGTTTGTCCCCTCACCATCACTTGACAACTGACGTTGGTGTGTTTACATCCCCGTAAAATAGCAGTTTGACAAAAGAGATTGATAGAATAATTACTAGGCTTACAAAGAATAAGTCCTGGGGTTGATTTATTCAACTAAAGGTGATGTTCCAGCATGGCCGCAGTCAAAATGACTGAAACAAAAGAATATATTTTGAGAAAATTCTCAAAAAAGATTTTGTCCATGTTGACGATGAATATTCTGAAAAAGTTATTGAAACTTTGTTGGTTTTATGGAATCATTTGACAAAGTTTTGCCTCAAATGACACATTGCAGATTCCTTTTTTTTCTTTGATGACAATAACTTTGAACCTGTATCAATTACCATATTTTAATGTGTATAAGGAACCCATTTTTGTCAAAAATTAGGTTAAAAAAATTGGGGAGTTTCTTATACATGGATAACATAATAATCCCTTACTAAAACCCCTAGAGGTTCATTTATGTGTGCCTCAGACTTGCTTTCAATTTGTTTCTTAAGGCAGGGGGGAGCCATCAATCATGGAATATCCATAATCAACCCATCTAAACCCACCAAATTTGCACTGAGTGGCAATGCTGCCGTGTTTTTCAAACTCCTCATGCTGACAAAGGACAAAAACGATAAACAAATGATGCAAATCAAAGTCAACAAGGACCGATTTATCTCCTGCATGATACACTGGACTTTGGTTCTTCATACAGCAAGCATTAAGCATGCAACCACCTCCCTCGTAAACATTGACTTTGTTCTCCAGTGATACATCGTGGCTGTGCTACGAGTGATATAAAAGCCAACCAAAAGCCAGAAAACATTTAAAATGAACTACAGTGATAACCATCAAAGGTTGTACTGCTGTTTATAGCAATTATCATGTGATCAGCCAGACTATCAGATGTTATACATCACTAGTCACAGGACTGGCCCTAGGTTTGCTGGCACCCCGGGCAAGCTGAACTTTGGTTGTGGAAATTTTCTTGTCTTTGTCATGCCCTCTTTGACGCTCTGGTTGACTGCCCAAGCTGCCAGTACCTTCAGCTGGCCCTGATAGTCACAATACCATTTGGCATTGTTTTAGCTTTTGAATAATGCAACCCCAGTGGTGAGGTGGGCGGGCCAACAGTCCCCCAGATCAGAAGATTAGTCCATCGCAAGGTTATCCATTTACAACCGCCAAGATTGACCGCTAGCTCCAAAAGTTTTTTTTTAATTCTCTCTCAGTTTATTTCCTCATGTTCCTTTCTATTGAAGAGCGAAGGCTCGAAACCTAAAAAACTTTTTCACCTTCCTGAGCATTAAACTAATACACCTGTTTGTTGTTTATACACCTGTCTTCATCTTTTGTTTTTCTGTAAATTTCAATTATCCATTTACAGCTGTGTGGACTGGAGCAACATGAAAGTAATGTTTTGCTCAAGAACTAAAAATGCAGCTGGTCTGGGAATCAAAACCACAAACTTATGATTGTGAGTACAACACACCTAACCACTTGGCCACGAACTTTCATACAGCAATTCTAGTGGATCTTAAAATATGTGACCATTTCAAGCCAAACACCAAGACAAACTATTTGCTCCCACTTGGCCACAAACACCACCGTAACTTCTTTGTCACTGTGAAATAACATTTGGTCTGCTAGATAAGATGAATCAGCCTTGGTTTATTAAAAGAAAATATCTATTTAAAAAGTAAACCATTTTTTCTGGGAAAGTGTCATTACACATTCTAGATATTAAGATTTTTTTTTTTAATCTAACCATTCATGAAAAGACACAACAAGGTTAGACATTTCAATAGAACTTCTTGTGTCAGACACGACTTTTGCGACTGGCACTACATCATTACATTATCAGTTCACTTCCGTTTAGAAAAACGCAGACCCTTTGCTTCATTGCCAGCCATGCAGCATCACAGTTGTAGAAGTAGACTGACAGACACATACATACATAGACAAACAGACATGTAATACCATGGCCATCCCTACATACAGGAAAGGCATTCCCAACTATGCCTCCCACTTCTCCTATCAACTAAGAAGTCCTTATCATGTGAGCTTGTGGTTGCTGGGACGACATAAAAAGCACCAAATAAACTCAGTAAAGTGGTTGGCATTTGGAAGGGTATCCATCCATAGAAACCATGTCAAAACAGACAATTGGAGCCTGGTGCAAGTCTCCAGTTTGCCAGCTCCTGCTAAACCATCCGACCCATGCCAGCATAGAAAAATAGACATTAAATGATGATGATGATGATATATAAATGAATTGGTACAGAAATGGCATTCTTTGTCACAATTAATGGTTACCATGATACAAGCCTAACGAGGAGTCCTCAGTAAGGTCACGGTATCTGGTAGTAACAGCAGCCACCCACTCCTTTAAACAGGTGCACTGTCTTACAAAAAAGGATATATTGGATAAACTATTCAATTCTTTTACTTGTTTCAGTTGTTTGACTGTGGCCATGCTGGAGCACCGCCTTTAGTTGAGCAAATCGGCCCCTGGACTTATCCTGTGTAAGCCTAGTACTTATTCTATTGGTGTCTTTTGCCGAACCGCTATGTCACGGGACGTAAACGCACCAACATCAGTTGTCAAACGATGTTGGAGGAAAAAACACACACACACACACACACACACAAATATACAAGAGGCTTCTTTCAGTTTCCATCTACCAAATCCACTTACAAGGCTTTGGTTGGCCTGAGGCTATAGTAGAAGACACTTGCCCAGTTTGAAGAAACAAAAAAGACAAAATGTTCACAGCTAGAATACCTCTGATGAATCAGAGTTGATCTGAGTTTGATAACCACTTGAAGGGTCTAACTCAATCTGCAGACTTTTACTAATGTCACAAGTAATCCAACCCTTCAAGATGATCCCCCAGCATGGCCGCAGTCCAGTGATTGAAACAAGGCAAAAAAAAATAGTTAAAAAGGATTGGTAGAAAATTAAATGTCATTCTCAGTGCTGTGACACAAGAGAATCCAAAAACCCAGTCTTCAGTGACTCATTGTTTCTAATAATAATCTGTTTACTTCAATCAAATCTTAACTCGCTTGTGCGGTGACCATTGTAATTGATATGGGTTTGATTATTTCTGCATTTTTGCAGTTTTCTCTGTAAAATGGTCCTCCTCAGTGGCGGACTGACCAGGTTGATAGCTTGCCCAATGGCAAGTGGACCCCTGCACCATTAGAATCCATATATAGGGGCCCCATCTCCTCAAGTTTGAGAATTTTTTATTCACTCCTGGGAAAATGCATTAATTATTTCAGCCTGGCTGTGTTTGTAGACAGTTGAAAAGAAGACTTTTAACAAAAAAGAAAAACATTAAATGATAGCATGGTAGTTGCGGATGCCCGCACCCCTTAGTCTCCTGGCAACCAATATTTTGAGACCCGGTCCGCTACTGGTTCGGCCAGTCTCTTTGTCAACTTTATATGTAGGAAGTACTTCATAGCTGATTTCTCTGAAAAATATATCTTCACTCACAAGTTGTTAATTTGAATATCTATACACAGGCGCAGGAGTGTATTGGCGCAGGAGTGGCTGTGTGGTAAGTAGCTTGCTTACCAACCACATCGCTCCGTGTTCAGTCCCACTGCATGGCACCTTGGGCAAGTGTCTTCTACTATAGCCTCGGGCCGACCAAAGCCTTGTGAGTGGATTTGATAGACGGAAACTGAAAGAAGCCTCTCGTATATATGTATATGTATATACGTGTGTTTGTGTATGTGTACGTTCGTCCCCCCCCACACACACACACACATCGTTTGACAACCGATGCTGGTGTGTTTACGTCCCCGTAACTTAGCGATAGGCTTACAAAGAATAAGTCCTGGGGTCGATTTGCTCGACTAAAGGCGGTGCTCCAGCATGGCCGCCGTCAAATGACTGAAACAAGTAAAAGAGTAGATATTCACATATACTTCGTATACAATTCCGATTTTTCCTTTTTCCTTGTTGAGGTAGTTTTTTTTTGTGGGTGGGGATTTCGATTGTGTAATCTTTTATAGTTTTAATGGTTTTCTTTCTTTTCTTCCTATAAAAGTGTTAACAGATTGTGATTCGTAAAAAAAAATACAATAAATATCCCGTAACTACTCAAATACATTGTATCTATGGAAAAAGATTTATATCAATGTTTTTTGTTGTTGTTTTTTTAACATTCTCAGTCGACAAAAAAGAAATTACAACATAAGACACACAAAATTCCCGATAAGTTTTTTTCTTCTTTCTCACACACGTGCACGTAATGTCGTTTACACAAACTGTATTATTATCATAGTTAAAACTGCGAATGTATCCTTCCCTAATAAGATGATGGGTAAAGAGCAATTTGACAAATATTTTTTGTAACCCGCCCAGAAACCACCAAAGGACCCTGCATTTGGCTCGTATAATAGGTAAGGTGAAGAAGGTTTTAGTCTCAGATCAAATCTGATTGAATAGATTTATAATCGGAGGCCTTCAAACCGAGACCATCACCTCTTTTCTTTATGTGCAGAGACCTTGGTATCGCATTAACCAGCATATTTTGGGGGGGGGGGTTTCACGACTAAGATAGCAAGTCATAATTAGGAGATTTAGCTGTTATTTTTAGCAGTTGGAGCGACTCATGCTCCTCCGTTGGGCAATGATGACAAGTAGTGAAAACGTGAGTTAAAATAGCTTCAACAGACGAGTATAAACGGATAATCTTTAAAATGTAGCTGACAGGGTTTCGTTTAGTGAATTATGAATAAAATATACAAACTCCATGTCAACAATGCAAAATTATTAAGTGTGAACGAAACGAGGTGGTTTATGAAAAATCATGTTGTATTTGGAAGATGTTAAAAATTAATTCAAATATCTGTTGAATAGATAGATCTTTGACGAGTACACCCCGGGTATATATCAGACCCGTGATCCTTACTGAAAGCTCTGTACCTTTTACATAGGTTTAAACATTTACGCATTCATTCAATTGCAAAGCAAATGGAAACGATGGATGTTATTACGATCAATAAAAACAATAAACATTATGGACTGGAAGACAAATAAACGAACACACCCACCAGGGTTGAACGACATCGTCTTATGACAAATTCGTTCTTTCCAACAAATAGGATCACTCACCAACAAACATCCATATATTCACATTCACTTCACTTTGGTAAACTACAGTAATAACTGTTTCTATTATTATTACTACTGCGGTATAAGACCACATTAATAATATCAAGGATGGTGGGAAAAGAAAATTTCTCACCAGAAGTCATCTAGAATTACTAATAATGTCAGATTTGAGTGAAAGATTTCGTCCACGACTGATGGGTGCTTCCACAAAACGGTCGGCTTCTTTTTAGTTAAGAGAAAAGGATGCATTTATTTAATTCTTTCATAAATCCTTTCTTTACAATTTGTTATACTTTCTGAGCTTTTTAAAACTTCTCTTTCTTATCGAGGTCAAAACTAAGAGAAAGAAGAAATAAAACTCACGCAGAACCTGCAATATTGACTATAATAATAATAACGATACATTTTTTTACCATAATAACAACAATAATATTAAAGTTATAAATTATTCTTTTAATTATTAAACATTCTTATTAATATTATTATGATTACTAATTGTTAGAGCACTTGCTGTGGTCAGCCTCGCCCTTTATCCTTTCGGGGCCGATAAATAAAGATACCAAATTGCTGGGTTTGATGTCAGAATCATAAAGAATGACCATCTTTGCTCTTAGCCACATACATCTGTATTATTAAGCGTGTTCCTTTATATTTATTTGACTTTTTTCACGCTCCTTCATAACAGTCTGACACTGTGACATCCACTAGAGTCCCAATGTTTATGTCAACCCTTCGTGGTTAATAAAGAAAACGTTTTGGCGGTGGTAATTAGTATTTTTAAGAATAAATGGGTGAATTTGCAAATTATAATTACAGAAACGAGGTCGTTAAAATCCTAATTTTTTTTTTTCTTTTATGCAGCATCAAATAAAGAGAAATCAGTTAAAAATAAATAAATAACAAAAATAGTGTAATAACTTAATTGGCTGTAATTAAAAATTTAACAGAAAACTGTAATTACCAATTAAGATGTAAAAGAGTAAATGAGTTAGAAATGTGTTGAGTACTTACAGGCAAGATTGATTTGCTAGTAGTTTCCTCTAACCGAGTGCTAACGTTAATACTATCGATCGAGAGAGGTCAGTGTTATCTGCGATATAATATTGATAGAGTGAAAGTTTTATAAACGTCACCAGACTGGAGAAGGAAATGCCGTATAAACAGCGAACGTCCAATCCGGAACGACTAGCCAACGAGGTGTGGCGATGGCTCTTCAGCTTTGACCCTTACCCTAAACATCCGTTTGGAAACTAATTAAGAATTCGAGCAAAATTAAATCTCTCTTTCGCTCTTTTTATCTATCTATTTATCTTTATCTCTCTCTCTCTCCCTCTCTCTCTCTCTCTCCCTCAACATAAATCTCACGCATAAATATACAGAGGAGTGTTTCTTCCTTTTTCTGATTCTCTCTTTCTCCATCACCTTTATTTTATTTTTTTTACGTAACTCAATGTTTTAAACTTTCCGACTACAGTTATCTCTTACCTCTTTTGCCTTCCTAACTTTTGATGATATACCTACACTGTATAAAGTGCTGCTGAGCGTGTATATATATATATATATATATATATATATAATGTTCATGTGTATGAATAAATATGGGCAGTTGTACCCACGTGTATCACAGGATAATGTATTACTAAACTATTGGGTTGGTGCATAATTATTGCGGCTTTTTTTCCAATAAATTTTATTCAACAAAAACAATAACAACATTTAACAAAAACATCTTTAAATGACGGTCTGACCGTCTGCCAAGCAAATGGGAAGCAGTAATTGAAGTAGATAGTGAATATGCTCCAGAATAATCATTTAAAGATGTTTTTGTTGTTGAATAAAAGCCACAATAATTATGCAACAACCCAATATATACATGATATTTACCACTCCTGAAGTTCCACTCGCTATGAAACATATAGCCCGGATCTTATCTACTCCATTCCTTAACACTCATATTCTTATTCGCACACCCGGCAACCCTGGCCTCCTACCGTGAAATATAAAAAGAACTTTTTCAGTTTATTTTCGATACGAAAAACATCTACAACCTTCCGTTTCAATAAACCACTATTGTCCCTAAAAGTTGTTTTATATATATATATATATATATATATATATATATATATATATATATTTACTACGGATTGCTTGAAGCTAACCTTCTTCCTACACCTCGAACCCTGTTCAAATTTATAGAAAACAAAAGATGAAAGCAGGTGAAAGAACAACAAGCAGGTGTATTAGTTTAGCACTTGGGAAGAATGGAAAAGTTTTTGACATTTTGAGCCTATGCTCTTCAACAGAAGGGATTGAGAGAGAAAAATGTGTGGGGATTAACGGTTCAACATGATGAAATTGCCTGAAGCTCTGTGTGTGTGTATCATCATTATCGTTTAATGTTCTCCTTCCATGCTGGCATGGGTTGGATGGTTTGACAGGAGGTGGCCAGGCAGGAGCCTGTGCTATGTTTCTGAGTGTGTTTTGGCATGGTTTTTACAGCTGGATACCCTTCCAAATGCCAACCACTTTACAGTGTGGACTGGGTGTTTTTTTAAGTGGCACCTGCACTGGTGGGGTCACCAAGTGTCTTTGAGATGGGATGGGGCATTGGAGGAGGGGATCTTGCTTCGGATGATTAAAGGTTAGAGACAGAAACAGGTGCCTTGCTGTGGAGGAGATCTATGGTTCCCCAGCCAGAGAGAGTGAGAGTGAACAAGAGGGGTGGTTCTGTAAAGGAGAACACAAACAGATACTCAGAAACAAACACACAACCACACACATATAGAATGGACTTCCATACAGTTTCCATCTCTCAAATCTACTCACAAGGCATTGGTTGCTCAGGGGGCAGTTGTAGAATGAGAACAGAGACCCCTCTTTCCCACCCCCATGGATCAAACAAAGGGTTGGGTTCGAAATTCCAATAAAACAATTGAGTTCAACATTGAACACCTGAAGGAGGCTGGAAAGAACAACAGCTGAAACATAGTGAAAGCAACAATGAAGATGAGGAGGGCACCAGTCTGATTGATATAAACAGAAGCTTGGTTTAGGAAAGGTGAACATTTTTTGGGCTTTTATGGAATTTTGAACTCTTTTTATTTTCAAACTTTATTGTGATGAGGACTTAAGAATCAAAAAAAATTATACAATTCTATATCTAAGAGATGAGGAATTATGTACATTATTTACATTTGACAGATATTTGTCCACATCTTGTTTGTTGTTAGCACAACGATTCGGCTGATATACCCTCCAGCCTTCATCAGGTGTCTTGGGGAAATTTCGAACCTGGGTTCTCATTCCTAAGCTATTTTTCGATATCGTTATTATTATTATTATTATTATTCAGGTCACTGCCTGGAATCGAACTCGGAATCTTGGGGTTAGTAGCCAGCACTCTTAACCACTGTGCCATATGCATGATGAGGACAAATATCCGTCAAATGTAAATAATGTCAATAATGTACAAAAATTTTTTTTTTCATCTTTCTCTCCTACTTTGTAAAATTGATATCTTGGTTACCTTGTCCTTGTGAGAAAATATCTTTTTTTTTTACAACTATGTTGGTACAAGGAGGAGGGGAAGAGGAGGAAGAGAAAAAAAGAATAAAATGCTTTGTGATGAAACTTCAATGGGTTGACCACATCAAATTGAAATGAAATCTGTCTGTCTCTCTATCTATCTATCTATCTATCTATCTATCTATCTATCTATCTATCTATCCTTTCTTCATCCTTCAATTTCTTTTCTCTTTCTTCAATGTCCTACTCCCCTAATTTTTTCTTTTTTCTTCTTACTCTCTTTTCTAATAAACAAACAATATAACTGAAATGAAACCTCTCTCTGTGTCTATTTTACCCCTTGTTTGTTTTTCTTTCTCTTTTCCCCACTTCTTCAAAAAAAAACAAAATATTTTTCTCCTCTTCTAAACAAAGCAAAAAACATCCAATTCATATATATGAACAAGGAAACATTCCTTTTTCTCAACGCACACACACACACACTCACAAACACAGGCTGGCCCTAAAGTAAGGTTTACAGTTATTCAACTATCTCTTTCGCATTTATATATTAACAGTTTAGATCTTAATTATAATTAATACTTTAATTATTAATTTTTAATCACGATAGACTCTACTCACACATTTCTCTTGTATGCTTGTATCAATGAATTATGTTTCATCTTCTGTGATTTTATCCATCTATATTCTGTGTGTAAGAAAAAGTATTCTGTGATTAAATGTTCGAGATGTGATATGTTACGTGGATGACCTTATATTTGTCTGTTCTGCAACCATAGTTTACTATATATATATATATATTTAGAGAGAAAGGAACATAAACACAAATATACACACATATACATCTATCTATATATATATATATATATATATATATATGTATGTATGTATGTATGTATTATATATATCATCATCCTCATCATCATCGTTTAACGTCCGCTTTCCATGCTAGCATGGGTTGGACGGTTCGACCGGGGATCTGGGAAGCCAGAAGGCTGCACCAGGCCAGTCAGATCTGGCAGTGTTTCTACAGCTGGATGCCCTTCATAACGCCAACCACTCCGTGAGTGTAGTGGGTGCATTTTATGTGCCACCGACACAGGTGCCAGACGAGGCTGGCGAACGGCCACGCTCGGATGGTGTTTGTTATGTGCCCACAGCACGGAGGCCAGTCAATGCGGTACTGGCTACGGCCACGTTCGGATGGTTTTCTTATGTGCCACCGGCACTGGTACCACAAAAATACAAATTCCATTGATGTTCATCGATTTTGATTTGGTTTGATTTTCACTTGCCTCAACAGGTCTTCACAAGTGTCACAAGAAGGAAGGTATGCACAGGTGGACTGACTAAGTCCCAGGTAGGGGCCATGGGTTATGGCCTCACGTGTCCTGCTGGGTCTTCTCGCGCACAGCATACTTCCAAAGGTCTCGGTCTCTGGTCATTTCCTCGGTGAGACCTAAAGCGCGAAGGTCATTCTTCACCACCTCATCCCAGGTTTTCCTGGTTCTACCTCTTCCACAGGTTCCCTCAACCGCTAGGGTGTGGCACTTTTTCACACAACTATCTTCATCCATTCTTACTACGTGTCCATACCAGCATAGACGCCTCTCTTGCACACCACATCTGATACTTCTTAGGTCCAACTTTTCTCTCAAGCCACTTACACTCTGTCGGGTATGAACACTGACATTACACATCCATCGGAGCATACTGGCTTCATTTCTTGCGAGCTTATGCATATCCTCAGCAGTCACGGCCCATGTTTCACTGCCATGTAGCATAGCTGTTCGCACACATGCATCATACAGTCTGCCTTCTACTCTGAGCAAGAGGCCCTTTGTCACCAGCAGAGGTAAGAGCTCTCTGAACTTTGCCCATGCTATTCTTACTCTAGCAGTTACACTTTCGGCACACCCACTCCCGCTACTGACTTGGTCACCTAGGTAACGGAAACTATCATCTATTTCAAGTTTTTCTCCCTGGAATGTGGCGGAAGATGGTCTCTGCGCATCTTCAGTCTTTATTGAACCAGAGCATCTGCCACATACAAAAACTATCTTCCTAGTTAGCCTTCCTTTGACATTGCTGCACCTCTTATGTGTCCATAGCTTACACTTGGTGCATCTTATAGAGTTCCTACCTACGTCTTTTCTACAGATCAAGCAGAGCCATCTACCTGAAGGTGTTTGAGATTTGTCTACCTTCCTACTTATTAGGACTTTGGTTTTAGCTAGATTGACTCTAAGGCCCTTCGATTCTAATCCTTGCTTCCACGCCTGAAACTTCACCTCGAGTTCTGATAGTGATTCAGCAATTAGAGCAAGGTCGTCAGCATAGAGAGCTCCCAGGGGCATCCTGTCTTGAATTCCTCCGTTATTGCCTGGAGGACTATGATAAATAGGAGGGGGCTGAGGACTGAGCCTTGGTGGACCCCAACCTCCACCCGAAATTCTTCACTGTACTCGTTGCCAACCCTCACCTTACTAACAGCGTCCCTGTACATGGCATGCACAGCTCTCACTAACCATTCATCTATCCCTAGTTTCCTCATTGACAACCAGATAAGGGATCGAGGGACCCTGTCAAAGGCTTTCTCCAAGTCAACGAAAACAGATTCCATCACATTCCAGGGGGAGAAACTAGAAGTAGTTGATAGTTTCCGCTACCTGGGTGACCAAGTTAGTAGTGGAAGTGGATGCTCAGAGAGTGTCACCACTAGAATATGAATAGCCTGGGCAAAGTTCAGAAAGCTCCTACCCCTACTGGCGACAAAGGGTCTCTCACTCAGAGTGAAAGGTAGATTGTATGATGCATATGTGCAAACTGTCATGCTTCACGGTAGTGAAACATGGGCTGTGACTGCAGAGGACATGCGTAGACTTGAAAGGAATGAAGCTAGCATGATCCGCTGGATGTGTAATGTCAGTGTGCATGCACAACAGAGTGTAAGCACCCTGAGAGAAATGCTGGACATAAGAAGCATCAGATGTGGTGTGCAAGAGCGACGCTTGCGATGGTATGGTCATGTACTGCGGATGGATGAAGAGATGTGTGAAGAAGTGCCACTCCCAAACAGTTGAAGAAATCCGGGGCAGAGGTAGACCCAGGAAGACATGGGATGAGGTAGTCAAGCATGACCTCAGAGCGTTGGGCCTCACTGAGGCAATGGCGAAGGACCGAGATCTCTGGAGATATGCTGTGACTGCAAAGACCTGGGCTGCTTCCTGCACCAGTTCCGCATAGCCCCTGCCCATTCAAAGTACCTTGGATTTCAGAACATCCTGCTGTGCTTGAGGAGACCTGTTGAGTCAAGTACATGAGCATCGAAATAAATATCAATGGAAATAGTAGTTGTGACACCTGTGCCAGTGACACATAAAAAGCACCATCCAAATGTGGCTGTTGCCAGTGCCGCCTCGACTGGCTTCTGTGCTGGTGGCACATAAAAAGCACCATCCAAACGGGGCCGATGCCAGCACTACCTCAACTGGCTCCAGTGCTGGTGGCACATAAAAAGCACCATCCAAACATGGCCGATAGCGCCACCTTGGCTGGCTTCCATCCCGGTGGCACGTTAAAAGCACCAACCGATCGTGGCTGATGCCGGACCCCCCTGGCACCTGTGCAGGTGGCACGTAAAAAGCACCCACTGCACTCGCGGAGTGGTTGGCGTTAGGAAGGGCATCCAGCTGTAGAAACTCTGCCAGATCAGACTGGAGCCTGGTGCAGCCCCTGGCTTCCCAGACCCCGGTTGAACCGTCCAACCCGTGCTAGCACGGAAAACGAACGTTAAACGATGATGATGATGATGATGATGATATATATATATATATATATTATATATATATATATATATATATATATATGTATATATATATATATAATATATATATATATATGTATGTATATATGAATATACACACACACATATATTTACATAGATACATACATGCATGTGTGTGTGTGTTAGTGTCTGAATACAGTGGTGGTGAGATCTTTCCTGAGCCTATTGAGTGTGTGGTCACTTGTCCCTCTGAATATTGTCAAAACATCATCTCTGTAGAGGCCAAAGCTAGCTGAAAGGAATTTCTTATTAAGTAAATTCAGAACTAAAACAACCAACAAGATCACACATGACAGTACTATCGAATTCATGCATTACTATGTTAAAGGATCCATCTGGATCAATAGACTAAAAAGTAGGTTCTTCAGGTGTGCATGACAATATGTATGTCCTTGTCTCGAATCTCAGCATATGCCCTTAACAAAATCCACAGCTTTATACAGAAGCTCCCTTGATATAAATGGGTAAAAATCTCCAAAATCAAATTGGTTGGACCTCGCTCTACTCTTGCTGCTATTGGGTTTAAACCATGCTATGACCTCACTGATGTTGCACCAGAGAGGAAGGACAGGGGCCTTCCTAATATTCTTATTGATCTTTTTGATCAGCTGTTCGCTCATCAGGCCACTTTCAGAGTTTTCCTTTGGGGTTAGAGACAAAGTCTGGTTTATGGTCTTTGATTGTAATACAGTCTCTTTCATTGCTGGTGTCTCTGCTCTATCTTCTGTATCTAGTCTAAATGCTACATCTTTGGTCTCATGGTTATTCCTCATCTCAGAGACAGCTTAGCACCAACAGATTTAACTCTTGATATCACTTTTGCTCAGTTTGACTTGTTTCACAACATCCACAAACCAGACACGATTTTTCACTTCCAATAATGAAGAGAAATTGTCATGTTTTTCTGTACCTGCCAGCTCTTAAGAGCACATGGCATTACTTAACTGTATCATTATCTAACATCCATTTTAATACCTGTGTGAAACCAATTTTAAACAGAATAGGGGAGGGGAGAGTTGTATGTCATAACACAATTGGATGGTCATTGCTGGAGCACCCATTGTGAAATTTCCTAAAATATAAGATTAGGAGAAATTTTGATATTTTATATAAAAATGAAAGTGGAAAAGGATAGTTTTTCTGTTAAGTGTGTGGGGGTGGGGGTGGAGGGGGGATGGAGGAAGGAAGGAAGGCAGGAGGGAAAGATGGATAAACAGGCGAATTGTTTTATTCCTCCAATTATTTGGTCGTAGAACACTGTTAAAATCAACCCTACATCGATTTACACTTACACACCCTGAGACTGGTTTTATTTAGCAGAGGCTTCTACACTTTTACATTGATTCGGGTTTTGTTGGTCAGTTTTTCTCTTCTTTTTTTGTTTGTTTGTTTTTTTTGTTTTTTTTTTTCCATTTCAGATCACTTTTGGGGGAAACAATGAAAAATATAAAGTGACGCAGCAAAGAGAACACCTGCCAATTTAGAAGAAGAAACCATCAAAAGGTAGAAATCAATGACTGATTTCCTGACCAGACATCATTATCATCAACAATGCGATACACAGAACAACCATATTGATCTTGAAAAATCAGGCTGTTAGACTAGGACTGTCTACATTTACAGAGGACAATACTCTCAAAGAAAATGATTATAAGCTGATAGTGAAAACAGTGGAAGCACAATTGCCAAGTGAAAATTGATGTTGATAACCATGAAAAAAGGGTTTTACAGCTGGAAAAGCCTTCACATCACAGAATGCCATGCAAGATGCCAACTGAATGAATTTATCAGAAAAGGAATGGAATTGGCAGAGTATCGTTTCAAAAGTAACTGTGGTTACTTGACTTATTGGAGCTGTTCACAAAAGATGATGTCTCGTCCAGTACAATGTGGGAATTAACCAAGTCACACAGGAAAGAAAGATTGAAGGAAGCTAAAGGAACAGACTCCAAGTAATGCCATTCTCACACAGCGTCAACCATAACGCAGAGGAAGAAGCAAATAAGACAGCAAGGAGCAGCATTTTAACATCAAATGATGATTATATTGTTGATGAGATCATGGCTGAAGAAATAAATGGAAGAAAATGCTTCATCACATTCTTGATATCATCCTATTTTTTTTATCAGATAGTGTGGCTTGCTTCCAGTGGTACTTCTGAACAAATTGGCAATAGCTCTGGTGGAATTTGGAGGGGGTGATGAGGGTCTTATAGAGCTTACTGTACAAATATGATTCTGAATTATCTGAACAAATAACACATGTACAGAATGATACGGGAGAATGAAATGAGGATCCAAATACGGCACCTGTCAGATAATATTGAAAAAATAATTCTTTAAACAAAATGGATCATTTTGGAAAAAGAGCATTATTGAAGACATAAAATCTGCAAAGGATTTTGAAGTTGTTGTTCATGGAACATCTGATTATTTCCATAAATAACAACTCTTGTTTAGAATCAGGAAGAGAAACAATAATAGTTTTTCAACCGCCATTGATTGAAAAAAATATTCTTGCATTTTATTGCATTTCCTGAATTTACCAGAACTGGATGTCGAATTGCAGAGAGAATCCCAGACATCTTAATAAGTTTAAATCTAAACTTTAAAGACTGTGTGTGCCATATACATGACAATAACTGCCAATATGGTTGAGAATTACAGCAGCTTATAGGTTACCTTAACACTTTAGCATTTAGACCCAATCATATCCAGCCAAAATATTGTACTTACTTTATGTTCAAACAGGCCAGATCTGGCCTCTCACAACTATCCTACAATGTCAGTCTAAAAAAAGAAACATTCACATCATTGAAATCTTGAATCTACAAGATAATCTATATATATAAAACTCAACTTGTGTGTCTGTGTGTGTATCTGTGTGTGTGTCTGTGCGTTTAACTTCCCGGCACATCTCCTCCTAGCCAACAAATTGTAGAACCACCAAAAATGGGTCACTTAAAGTTTAGGCGAATGAAAATTGGACTGCGCTATTCTGTTCTGAAATTCATCTCGCAAGTGCAAAAATCGATAATGTGTTTGTTTAGGCCTTATCCCATGCATTGAATAGTGAACTTTACTCAGTCAGCTGTTTGATGTGAACTGTGTTCACCACGCATGCAAGCATGCGTAAATTGCATGAAAAATAAAAAATCAAGATATAAAAACGAATCACCGTAAACATTGTAGAAATTCAGCAAAGAAATGAATTTTCGGGATGTAGCTTGGAGGGTTTTTTCGTATTAATCGTTTGGACTTTGTGAACACATACCAATTATCTATATATATAAAGCTGAAGTTGTCTGTGTATGGCAGCTTTGGTAGCCTTCAACTAACACTATCTCCTCCGAGACCCTGCGGCGCAAGTTGACCAAAATTGAGAGTATGATAGAAGAAGGCTTGCTCTTCCTTCCGTAGAAGAAAAAATTCAAATTGGACCATGTTAACACCAAAAATTATTTACATCAAAAAGGTGCTTTTTTTCTATGAAAATCCCAATTTTTTTACGATCTTTTTGACTGTCGCCATTTTTCGTGTATTTCAACCAGAAAAATGTTCACTTAAAGAGAATAACAAGCTACATAATGCAAAATTTTTACTTTTCAAAAATTCCAATTCTAAAGCAACGGTGGGTGATACTGCTAGTTCCTGATAAATTCAAAACAATGTGAATCAATAAACATTACATTTGACAAAGTAATGTGATTGCTAAAGAATTAAAAGCAAATGGAAACTGCAAGTCTGACTCTCATGGTTACAGATTAAGCTGAAGACTGCAAAGGAGCTATATAAATCCTTTGGCACAATAAAGAAAATGTTCAATACCTTCAGTTCAAGTACACAGTTGTGAGAGATGCTTAAAAAAAACCTCTTCCTGTCTCAACTCATACAATATCACAGACAAGGATCATCATCAGCATCGTTGTTGTCGTCGTTTAACATCTGCTTTCCATACTGGCATGGATTTGACTGAGGGCTGGTGAGCCAGAATGCTGCACCAGACTCCAATCTAATCTGGCAAAGTTTCTACAGCTGGATGCCCTTCCTAATGCCAACCACTCCGAGAGTGTTGTGGGTACTTTTACATGCCACCGGCATGAGGGCCAGTAAGCGGTTCTGGCAACGACCATGTTCGAAAGGTGTTCTTTACGTGCTACCTGCATGGGAGCCAGTCCTGCGGCACTGGCAACAACCATGCTCAAATGTTGTTTTCACCTGCCATCAGCACGTGCCAGTAAGGTGATGTTGGCAACAATCACGCTCGAATGGTACTTTTTACGTACCACTGGCACGGGAGCCAATCCGTGGCCCTAGCAATGATCATGCTCGGATGTGCTTTCAACATTCCACTGGCATGAGTGCCAATCAGCCGGTACTGTCATCGGCAACGTCAGCGATTTTGATTTGATTTCACTTGCGTCAGTAGGTCTTCGCAAGCAAAGTTTATCGTCCAATGAATGAAGGGTACTCATAAGTGAGCTGGTTACACCCCACGCTCGGATGTGCTTTTAATGTTCCACTGGCACAAGTGTGCCAGACCAATTGCACAGCATTTTGGATAATTGAGAAAATGTGGCAGAACTGAGTGAAATTAATAATTTCACAGCAGAATGGAAGCTGGGCAGCTTTTGAATATTTTGAGGAATTTTAAGTAGTTAAATGAAAAAGGAAAAGTGCTGCTGCTTTAAAGAATTTTTATGTGGATTTCAAGCTTGATATTGTGTTATCTAAGAAAATTGAGAATTGGTAATGCTGTCCCAATTGTTGAAACGATGACCATTTGTGAGTTGAAATTCTGAATACAGAAGACAAAAGAACTTATTGTAATTAGAATAGCTTGATTGAAACATTGTGTGACAAAGTAGTTAAAATTGTTTAAAAGCCTGTCAAATGTGTGTGTGTGTGTGTGTGTGTGTGTCTGTGTGTGTCTGTCTGTCTGTCTGTGTTTGTCCCCCTCCACCACTTGACAACTGGTGTGTTTATATTCCTGTAACTTAGTGGTTTGTCAAAACAAACCGATAAAATAAGTACCAGGCTTTAAAAATAAATAATTACTAGGGTTAATTCATGTGACTAAAATTCTTCAAGGTGATGCCCCAGCATGGCCATAAGTCTAATGACTGAGACAAGTGAAAGATAACAGATTAATCATTGATTTCTTTTTAACAGAAAAGTCTACTTCAGCTTATATTCTCCATCGAATGCCAGAACATAAGGCACAATGTAAGTTCAAATTTTACAGAAGTTGAGCTTGCTTCTTCATCCTTATGGGGCAAAACTTGTAAGTTTGTGCAAATCTCAGAAAATGTGATGGAAATTTACTATCTTTTCACATTACAACAATAATTCATCTTTAATCTACAAGTTGGTATTCAACTCATTGTACTTTAGAGACCAATAAAAAATTTCCATCACAAGTTATCAATAACATAAATCTAGAAACGTGTGATTAGATTTGTAGAGACTTATCTGTAATGGGTAAATATTCTAAATCTGTTAATCACTTGCACTGCACTTTGTATCCAGTTTAATGATTGAGAATATGAAGTGGGAATCACTAAGTATAAGAAACTAGCTTTCAATCACAAGTGGCACTCCTCTTGGCATTTAAAACTGTTTTGAGTTCCTTATCTTCACTTCAATATTATATAACTCATACCTCAGTAATGCGGACTAAAAGCAAGGTCCAATGAAGCTGCTTATCCACAGGTGTCCCTTCTAAGGTAAGGTTAAGTTAGGAGTGACTAATATCAAAAATTACATTATGAAAGACAGAGGAATAAATACAGAGCTGTACCTTTAATCAAGCACACTATCCAATCTGACAGTGTAAAATACCTGTACACTGTAAATATACACTATAATAGGAGGCACAATGGCCCAGTAGTTAGGGAGGTGGACTCACAGTCATAGGATCGCAGTTTCAATTCCCAGACTGAGCATTGTGAGTGTTTATTGAGCGAAAACACCTAAAGCTCCACAAGGCACTGGCAGGGTAAGGCAGCGAACCCTGATGTAGTTTTCATCACAAATTTCTCTCACTCTTTCTTCCTGTTTCTGTTGTACCTGTATTTCGAAGGGCCAGCCTTGTTACATTCTGTGTCACACTGAATCTCCCTGAGAACTCCGTTAAGGGTACATGTGTCTCTGGAGTACTCAGCCACTTGTACATTAATTTCATGAGCAGGCTGTTTATTGGACACCCTGCAGGATGAAAAACAAAACCCGTCAAAGAGCAGAGGAATTTTTGAGAGTCAACGGCCATCCAATAAATGTGTATTTTTTTTTAAGGCTTAAGGCTGTATCATGCGCAGGGACATAGAAATAATCGAACTGAATACCCAATTGCGCAGCTAAACCATTGGGAGTGAAGGACTCCTAGCCTTTGTTAGGGCATCCTTCTAGGAGAAGGTAACTATGATGTTACCTATGATGTTGACTTGTTGTTCTTTTCGGATTATGGCTGCTGTTGCTTAGTGAGTGGGATTGACTCAGTGCACAGCCTTTCCTCACTTTAAAAAAAAATCTTCTTGCACAGGCATTGCACGATAGCAACATTGTTCATGATTGTTGATGGTGCTGTGAGTCTCAACTGAATGGCTGGCTGTAGTCTTAAAACGCAAATAAAAGTCACATTCGATCTTAGCACCAATAACAGTTAAGCTTCATGCAATGGCCATACTCGATAACAAGGGGGCAGCCATCATATATCACATTTACTCCTCTACTGGGTCAAGTTTAAAACTCTTGAACACTACAACATGTATTCTATACAGAGAATAACTACCTCTAATCGATATATATATGTATATATATATGTGTGTGTGTGTATGAAAAACTAGAAGTAGTCGATAGCTTCCGCTATCTAGGTGACCAAGTCAGTAGTGGGGGTGGGTGCGCTGAAAGTGTAACTGCTAGAATAAGAATAGCCTGGGCAAAGTTTAGGGAGCTCTTATCTCTGCTGGTGACTAAAGGCCTCTCGCTCAGAGTAAAAGGCAGACTGTATGATACATGTGTACGAACAGCTATGCTACATGGCAGTGAAACATGGGCCGTGACTGCTGAGGACATGCGTAAGCTCGTGAGGAACGAGGCCAGTATGCTCCGATGGATGTGTAATGTCAGTGTACTTACTCGACAGAGCGTTAGTACCTTGAGAGAAATGTTGTACCTAAGAAGCATCAGTTGTGGTGTGCAAAAGAGACGATTGCGCTGGTATGGTCATGTGGCGAGAATGGATGAAGATAGGTGTGTGAGAAAGTGCCAATCCCTAGCAGTTGAGGGAACCCGTGGAAGAGGTAGACCCAGGAAAACCTGGGACGAGGTGGTGAAGCACGACCTTCGGACGTTAGGTCTCACCATGGAAATGACTAGAGACCGAGACCTATGGAAGTATGCTGTGCGTGAGAAGACCCGGCAAGACTAGTGAAGCCATAATCCGTGGCCCCTACCTGGGACGTAGTCAGTCCACCTGTGCATACCTTCCTTCTTGTGACACTTGTGAAGACCTGTTGAGGCAAGTGAGAATTGAATCAAATCAAATCAAATCGAACCAAATCAAAATAGATGAACATCAATGGAATTTGTATCCTTGTGGTACCAGTGCCGGTGGCACATAAGAAAACCATCCGAACGTGACCGTAGCCAGTACCGCAACGACTGGCCTCCGTGCTGAGGGCACGTAACAAACACCATCCGAGCGTGGCCGTCTGCCAGCCTCGTCTGGCACCTGTGTCGGTGGCACATAAAATCACCCACTACACTCTCGGAGTGGTTGGCATTAGGAAGGGCATCCAGCTGTAGAAACACTGCCAGATCTGACTGGCCTGGTGCAGCCTTCGGGCTTGCCAGACCCCAGTTGAACCGTCCAACCCATGCTAGCATGGAAAGCGGACGTTAAACGATGATGATGATGATGATGATATATATATATATATATATATATATATATATATATATATATATATATATATATATATATACGTATGTGTGTGTTGTGTGTGTGTATGTGTGTGTGTATAAAACCTCAGCATCATCAGGAAAGGGTGACTGATATGAGAAAACAACATTTCTTTAAATCATTAATAATAATAATAATAATAAATATATAATATGGTTTCAAGTGGAAAATCAAATTACCCTGTTATCCCTCTGTGCTATACCAGAACTATGTTGCCTGGGATACACCAACACCTTATCCTCATCACAAGTAGTAACCAAATGATAACCAATATCATATATTGAGATGATGCCATGTTAAAAGCACCTGTGCAGGTACCTCATCAAAAGCATTTGTGCTGGTGTCATGTTTGAAGCACTCGTGCAGGTACAATAACAAAAGTACCTGTGATGGTGCCACATAAAAAGCAACCAGTCCACTCTGTAAAATGGTTGGCATTAAGAAGGGCACCAGCTGTAGAAACCATGCCAAAACAAACAAATGGAGTCTGGTGTAGCTCTCCAGCCTTGCCAGCTCCTATTGAACCATCCAACCCATGCCAGCAAGGAAAACAGATGTTAAATAGTGATGGTGTGATGAGGATTTCCTTAGAATGTATTTACATTCAGTGGGACAGAGCATAAAAGTCTCCAATTTGAAGTTCACAAAAATATCCAGATGAAGGGAATGTTTTAAGACCGACCACTTCTCTGCTAAGCAAAGCCTGCACCTTTTGATGTTGTTAAAATACAGCCGGCAGTTTCCAATCAACCTCCAGCAGATAACATTTCACTATCTGTTTGGCCTTACTGCTAATGTTGTCATAGATGGGAGTGGGAGCTGCCCTTCTGTAATACAGCATAATATTATTGTTCTAAAGGTGTCCATATATTTTGCACTCACCTTCATATAAATTTTGGGTCTTATCACACAGAAAAGTAAAGTCCTAGATATTAAGATCTTTGAAGGTAGGGCTTTTCATAAATTAACAGATAAACATTTTATGCTTACACACACACACACACACACACACAAAACTAACTATTCAATAGACACACCAAGAAGATCTCGCTGATTTACACAGCAAATATAAAGCAGATCTTAACAAATAGTTTGAAAGCTAACTCAGAGGAAGGTTACTGAGTTAACAACACATGTCTTTTGTCCCATGTGTTATGGAAACTTTGTAACTTTTCAAATATCTCTGATAGAAAACATATCTCTGTTGAATTTTACTTTAACACATGACATTTCTTTTAATCTTCTTTCTGGGTCAGCCTCTTTCTGAGTCATTTGTAGTTCACCAATTCATCGTATTTTTGTTTCTGGTGGGTGTGTATAAGGGGAAGAGGTGTGTTCTTGCAACTTTAAACATGAGTTCCTCATCCAATTCTGTGGCTAATTCTTTTGCTGATGCTAAAACTCTTTCATCTCCATTTTCACAAGAACTGATTGATAAACTATTAACCGTATTCAGGAATGGCTAAGGCGCAGGTGTAACAAAGCATAAGAATGCTGTGTGACAAGAAGTTTGCTTTTCCAACCACAAGATTCCAGGTCCAGTCCCACTGCATGGCCCCTTAGGCGGGTGTCTGCTACTATGGCCTTGGGTCAACCAAAGCCTTGTCAGTGGATTTGGTAGACAGAAACTGAGAGAAACTCCTTGTGTGCGTGGTGGTGGTGGTGGTGGTGGTGGTGGTGGTGGTGGGGTTGCTTGTGCTTGTATCTCCATGTCTTGACATCATATGATAGTTGTAAAGGATAACCACCTTCATACAAGCAGTGTCATTCATTTCCTATGTTCTGAGAGAATATATCTGGCCCTGGGAGAAGGGGGGATTTACTTTGCTTGGAAACAGGTGAGGGTTGGTGACAGGAAGGGCATCCAGCTGCATAGAAGCTGCCCCAACCTGACCTATGCAAGCATCGAAAAGTGGACATTTAAATAACAATGGTCTATGTATATAATATATGTACAAAACTTTGTGTGTGCATGTATTTGTGCGTATACATATGTGTGTGTGTGTGTGTGTGTATCACCTCTGCACTTCAAAAACTGTATTAAGTAATCCTTATAGACTTTCATATATATATGTATATATATTCCAACGGCGCGCTGACATCATCATCAAACCGGCTGACAAGGGTGGAGCTGTAGTGGTGTGGCGCTCGGACCTCTACAGGGCCGAGGCTTTCCGCCAACTCAATGACACCTCCTTCTACTCCCCTCTGTCCTCTAACCCCACACGTAGCTACCAACAGACGGTATCCTCTACTGTCCGCGACCTCATCTCGTCCTCCTGTCTCCCCCACACCGCATCCAACCTAATTGTGCGAACCCCACGTACCCCCACCATTTACTTCCTCCCCAAAATCCACAAACCCAACAACCCTGGCCGCCCCATCGTCTCCGCCTGTAACTGCCCCACGGAGCTCATCTCTAAATACCTCGACCGTGTCCTTGCCCCCCTAGTGGCATCTCTTCCCTCCCACATCCACGATACCAACCATGCTCTCCGGCTTTTCAACTCTTTCTCCTTTCCTCCCGGCTCCTCCAAAATCTTTTTTACTATGGACATTCAGAGCCTCTATACCATTATCCCTCACCACGAAGGACTGCAGGCACTTCAACACTTTCTTGACCTCTGCTCCAACCCTGAACCTGACACCTCCACACTCATTCATCTGGCTGAACTTGTCCTTACTCTTAACTGCTTCTCGTTCACGAGCGAGTTCTACCATCAGGTCTCGGGAGTGGCCATGGGAACGCGAATGGGCCCCAACTA